>NW_024037073.1:19225686-19439249 GCF_015706575.1 Patiria miniata | reverse complement strand
ATCATTAAAAAAAATCCAAAGGTATGACACAAACTGTTCCTTACGCTTAACCCATGTCAGTACAAATAAAAGGGGAGCCTACAATTTTTTTCCATTGACGAATCATCACTATTTCTAGATAACCTGGGGGCAGGGGTGTACGTGTGTGGGGGAACATAATGTGAAGCCCAACATGCCATAAAAGCAAACGTACGTACTAGGCAGTTTCCAAATAATAGTTAGGGAAGTAGTCGATGTCTTCTTTCGTCACTATCATGTGTACACTGCGTAGTTGAAACCACATCCACAAATACACAATAGTACATTCGGTAGAAGCTCCTGAATAAGGATGACAACCGGGGCTGACTTTGGCACAGAGCCACCGCCCCAACGACTCCACAAACCCCGCCCACAAATTAAAGAAATCCTTCCTCATTCATAAACTAATCATCGACTTCGACAAGAGCATTAAGTTGTGCACCATCATCGTACGATTGCAAAATGTCGACATGCAATTGGGATTACCTATACTGCGCATGTTTGCAAACACCATAGGTGTTAAAGGTTAAAGGTCTTTGTTTTTCAGTACATCCTTTTAATGCCAACTTTTAAAGGGCAATAAAGGAGAAGAGCAGTAAACAAAATCATAAATTTCAAACGGTTAATGACTACTTTTTTTCCCAAAATCTTTAGGAATTATTTAATCAGGTAGTCCACAACAGGGGAAAATTCGTAAAATGTGTAGGTGACTGGGGAAAACGTCTATTATTTTGCTCCAGCCCTTTAAAATCTCCGGTAAAGGCCGATCATTTTCTGTACAAAATCATGTCAGAATACGCGAAGGATTGTGGTGAAGCGCACTGACCTGACGTGCGCGCACATGAACAACCCGCGTTGGTGACCTTGACGTCACAGGTCGGCATCCAATCACGGTATCCTATTCTGATCTAACGATATCATCCCATGTACTGCGTGCCTTCGGTTCATGGCCGCGCAAGTACAAGTACGAGTGCGACCCAACCTCGTCCCCAGTGCTTACTTTATTTCCAACATCGTTTCCAATAGTAAGCCCTGGATAGGAAACTTTCTTCCTGTGTCCTGATTCGATACCGCAATTGGCTAGAAATGGATTTATATCGTGTACTTGGTGTTGTTATTCACAACGTGCAGTACGTGTTTTCGTGATCATTCGTCCACGCCTTCTCGAAAATATTCGTCTCCTTTGATACTGCATGTTGTCTCGTTAAGATCGTAACATTATTAAAATAAAATCGTATTTTCGAAACTCATGCCATGCTCGCGCTGCGACGAATTGATTCTGCTTTTATCCCAGACACCGCATACAAAAACAAATGCAAATGTAACGCACATGCAGGCACCAGACTATTCCTCATTTGCATCAATCATGCACATGCAATTGTGAGAGAGCGGGTAGTGGTGGGCGCGTACTGCTCAACACCCTGGGGACGAGGTTGGAGTGCGACCAAGTTCACGTTCAGAATTTCTCATCGGGGGAAATCCCAGCGGAGTAATCGTATTCATATGCAAATAGCTTATGAACTGTGTTTATGGCGACTCTGCATGCAGCGCAGAAGCACAATGTGCCGTTAACACTGCTGGTACAACAAGCGCGATAGTATGGAAGTGTAGATAGGACATGGTTAAAAATAAAACTAATTCGTACGTACGAATTACTAAACCGTACGTACGAAATACTAATTCGTACGTACGAATTACTAAACCGTACGTACGAATTACTAAACCGTACGTACGAATTACTAAACCGTACGTACGAATTACTAATTCGTACGTACGAATTACTAAACCGTACGTACGAATTACTAAATCGTACGTACGAATTACTAAACCGTACGTACGAATTACTAATTCGTACGTGCGAATTACTAATTCGTACGTACGAATTACTCAGTGCGTAGCCACGGGAGTGGGGGGGGCCGTGGGGGCAGTGGCGTAGCCAGGTTTTTGTCAGTTAAGGGGGGGGGGGGGAGGGCCGCTGCTGGGGGGGGCTGGAACATTTCATGGGGGTGTCAAGTAGATCAATGATAACTTTTTTAGAAACTCAAAATCTCAGTGGGGGGCGACAGGGGGAAACAAGGTTTCATGGGGGGGCTGTCACCCCCACGGCCCCCCCCCCCCCGTGGCTACGCCACTGCGACAGCCCCCCCCCCCCCCATGAAACCTTGTCGCTCCCCCCAAGTCGCCCCCCCCCCCACTGAGATTTTGAGTTTCTAAAAAAATTATCATTGATCTACATGACGCCCCCACAACCTGAAATGTTCCCCCCCCCCCCCCCCCCGGCGGCCCCCCCCCCCCCCACGGGAAAATTCCTGGCTACGCCACTGGAATTTATGGAAGTGTAGATAGGACATGGTTACAAATAAATCTAATTCGTACGTACGAGTTACTAAACCGTACGTACGAATTACTAATTCGTACGTACGAATTACTAATTCGTTACTGACGTACGAATTACTAAACCGTACGTACGAATTACTAAATCGTACGTACGAATTACTAAACCGTACGTACGAATTACTAAACCGTACGTACGAATTAATAAATCGTACGTACGAAAAATTAGTAATTCGTACGTACGGTTTAGTAATTCCAGTGGGGGGGGGGGGGGGGGGGGGGGGGTGAGGGGGGGGGCCTGGAACATTTCATGTGGGGGGGGCGTCATGTAGATCAATGATAATTTTTTTTAGAAACTCAAAATCTCAGTTGGGGGGGGGGGCGACTTGGGGGGGGACTTGGGGGGCGACTTGGGGGGGCGACAAGGTTTCATGGGGGGGGGGGGCTGTCGCAGTGGCGTGGCCACGGGGGGGGGGGGGGGGTGGAGCGCGTTGGGGTGACAGCCCCCCCCCCCCCCCCATGAAACCTTGTCGCCCACCAGTCGCCCCCACTGAGATTTTGAGTTTCTAAAAAAATTATCATTGATCTACATGACACCCCCCCCCCATGAAATGTTCCAGCCCCCCAGCGCCGCCCCCCCCCTGAAAAAAATCCTGGCTACGCCACTGCCCCCACCCCCCCCCCCCTCCCGTGGCTACGCCACTGAGTAATTCGTACGTGCGATTTATTAATTCGTACGTACGGTTTAGTAATTCGTACGTACGAATTAGTATTTCGTACGTACGAATTAGTATTTCGTACGTACGAATTAGTATTTCGTACGTACGGTTTAGTAATTCGTACGTACGAATTAGTTTTATTTTTAACCATGTCCTATCTACACTTCCATAGGAATTGCTAAACCGTACGTACGAATTAATAAACCGTACGTACGAATTAATAATCCGTACGTACGAATTAATAAATCGTACGTACGAATTAGTAATTATTTCGTACGTACGATTTAGTAATTCGTACGTACGGTTTAGTAATTCGTACGTACGGTTTGGTAATTCGTACGTACGGTTTAGTAATTCGTACGTACGAATTAGTAATTCGTACGTACGGATTAGTAATTCGTACGTACGAATTAGTATTTCGTACGTACGGTTTAGTAATTCGTACGTACGAATTAGTTTTATTTTTAACCATGTCCTATCTACACTTCCATACGATAGGCCTTCCACACTCGACTATTTATATTCTCCGGTGTAGCGTGAATATCCGACTCCATGAAATATGAACTTGTTGGTAGTATTGCGCATGCGTAAGTATGATAATATGCTATTTATAGGATAATATATATGAGAGTGACCTGTCACGTGCGAGGGATTAACCAATAATAGGGAATAATAGGGATTCTCATATGACACGAGTCGTAGGCATGCTGCTGTAGGTTTATTTCGTTCATGGTATTGAGAGCTCAGGTAGGCTTAAACTTGAGAAAATATTTTAATTACTAGTATCCAAATCCGCAGAACATGTTAAAGAGGTTCTAGCAATCAAAGAAAAAAAATCATATTTTTTTTTGACAACAGCAATCTAAACGTTTTATTGAAAATAAAAACGGTTTATAGAATTGTACAATGCACAATGTACAAGAAATAACATTTTCTACAACACTGTCATTTATTCATGGATACCTGTTGTTTGGAAATTGATACAGAGGAAGCCAGCAGACAGAATAATTTGACGGAGTGTTTTAGTACCAGTAAGATCTTAAATCCAAGCTTTTTGATAATTGAATTCGGTCGGGTATTGGGATAGATGCAGTTGATCCTATATGCCTTTAAAACAAACTACATAGTCTCCGCCAAGTCATCAGGCTCTGGTTACTTTGGAAACCTGACATTATTATGTACATCATGGTGACAAACAATTGCTTCAAATTTATATACTGTTGCTCCGCCAGTGCTGTTCGTCACACTGAGTTTTTTTTTTTTTTTTTTTAACCTATACTGCTTAATCTTATATCCCCTTGTGGCAACTCATCGGAAAACCCACCATTTTGAGAAATTCGACCAAAATGTTCTAACTCGTACACTGCATGCATTTTTACCAATGCACGGCTAAATTGAGTCTTGATTCCAAGACGTCCTTAGTGGTGCATTGGACTGTGAAGCGATTCACCGTAGCGGGCGCCCTTAATTAACACACACGCTATGCGCCAATTAAACAGGCTGCAAAGGCTGCAGACCAGTAAACAGGCCCGAAATTGTCTACGAAAATGGCGGCCAAATCACGATTTGCATGCCCACAAATTATCCGGTATTAGAACATTTTTACGTCCGAAAACTTGAGGGTTGTAGTAAAATAAAATGAAAAAAAAAAAGTGGAAGCCGTGCAGAGGACTGCGAGCTCGTATTTCTGTGAAATTCGGATTAAATAGGGCCCTAAAATAATAAATGGCTCTATTTTTGCAATGGAGCGTTTATGCGTCCTTTTTCAAAATGGCGATGGGCTTCAGGAGTACTTTTAGAGGTGATCACATTTGGATGGAATTTTCTCCCCAAATCATTGGTTCATCCCAAAAAAAATTGGACAGAAATTGAAAGATGATGAAATACGCTTTAATTTGATGTGTGTCTCAAACACCTTGGAGAGTTGTGAGCATTTTAAATATTTTTTTGGAAATGCGCGTATTTATCACTGAGGTCTATGTATGCAGTCTATTTACTGGCCTGCAATCCAAAGCACTTTGTGTGCGGTTCGTCGACTTCAGAGTCAGGTTCGCGAATGGGAACCTCATGCTGCTGCGCGGTACAAAGGATGTACTGTCTATCGTGAACTACCCAGCTAAGAACGTTTTGCACCCACACTAGGCTAAATTGTAATTCTTGCCTACCCGTATACCTCCTGCTTCTGCGCATGTGCACTTCGCTGAAAATGTTTAGCAATTTAATTTGGTACTAAGCACCAATCAGCTGAGTACCAATTACAACAAAAAATACATAAACTGCATGAAGCTTTGGCTGGTAACATGTTTTACTAGTGAGCAAATATTTTGTGTGCTTAGCAAACTTCTTCTAGCAGCTCCGTCTATCGAGACGGGTAAATACTTATTTAACGTTTACCTCGCGAAAGAGGTAGTAAGAATGACAACGCACTGATTGATCGCAATGAATTAGCGTTATGGTTTGAAGATAAATACTTAGTCTGAGTTGTTGGTGAGCTTGCAATAGAAGCTATAACACGGATGCTTCTCCATGGGTACAGCTAGACTGCCACCAATTGGTCCTCTTTTTTGGAAATGTAATGTACATGCATTGCGCTATAGTGGTCGCATATTATGAATATCCGTCCTAAATCGTTCTTTTAAAGTAGGTATCACGCGCGTCGAGACCCGGTCATAAGATACAGCGGCGCGCTTATAGATATTAGTGGCGGCGACGGACAAAACACGACTGTCTAGCGACTCGTCCTCAAGTCTACATTGTTTTTTGTTTATAAGATGGAATTTGCGTCAGGGAGATGTAAATTTTATATTGGGATTTGCACTTCGACGACGTATTTTTTAAAGTTCGGTTGTGGTACCCGCATCATCAGACTCGAACCGGCCAGCCGAACCGGGAAAGCGCGGTGGTCGAGTGGTAAGACGTCTGCACTAGTAAGCAGGAGGTCGTGGGTTCGAGTCCCACTTGATTAAGCTTGTGATAGTTTTTCTCGCAAGCACTGAGTGTACAGTCTCTATAAAATACGCCGGCCAAGGGAAAAACCCACTAAAAAATGTGCATATTGTTGTACGCATGTTCATGAACTCGGTGGTTGAATTAGCCGGTGGTATTGTAGTGGGGAGCTCAGTGGTAAGCCTGCAGTGCTTAGCAGGGATGGACTAAGTTCAGGAACTAAAAATGGCGCTGGACACATCAGTGGCAACGGACATCATCATTGGGTGGTGTATCTTCGTTTGTGAAGAACGACGCCGGCACCTGCTGAGCACTCTATAACAGTACTGGAGTGTATGTTTTTTTGTACCTCTGGTGGCCTAATCATGCACGGGCAATTCCTTAGCTGCATCGATCTGACGCTTAATGTCTTGAGCTAATTTATCCCAATTTACTCTCTCCCGAGTAGCATCGAAGCAAAAGAGGATATCTTGAAGCTCCCGTGGAACTGCAGATTTGCCCCTTCGAAGCGGGAAAATGACGTGACCGGCTTTCTTGAGTTTCAGAGCATGATGCATGAGAAACTCGCACTCCGTTTCGAAACCACTTGTAAGGACGAACAAAATACACGCACTGCTTTCCATCAAATGCAACTCATTGCTAAGGACGAAGGAACCTGCTAGGGCATATTCTTGGGTTGTGCACCCCTTTAATTTTCTGATCCCCAACTTGGAAGCAATTCTTCGTGCACCCACTCTGCGTCACTTGCCGTGTGTACCACAAAGAAGTCAAAATCTTTCCGACCACAGCCCTTTTCAGGTGGTGAATCTGTAATGGCCATGCTTCTTATTCCCTCCACTAGTGATGCGGCAGCCCCATCTGCTAGCTTATCTGGGGTTTGGTTGGATGCCACTGCTGATACAGTAGCTTGACTTGCTTGTTCATCTGGGTATTGGTTGGGTGCTTCGAGCCCACTATCTGGTGAGGGGGCCACATCTTTGCCGGCATCAATCAGGCTAGGAGTATGTTCAGATGGTACGACCGGAGACAGACTGTCCAAGGTCTTGGGATTTTCCTTTTTGGGCTCTCCAACACCGTGATCCTCTTTCTCTTTCTCTGGGCTTTCCCAAGACTCCTTGAGTAACCCACCAGGGCGAGGAGGTGGGGTAAGAGGGGACGGTGGTTCGTTAGAAGTCAGCACAAACAAGAGACTGTCGTGGCCCGGGATTGTTTTACAGTAGTCGCTGAAGACCTGAACCTCGTGTTTGTACTCTACTCTCAATGTGCCAAAGACGTTCTTGATGAGGGCGCTCGTCCCATACTTTTCAACGGCCTGCCTCAAGGACTGGGCCATCTCCTCCAGGGGGAATCATCCTTCGGATCGCTCTGCAGTAGGCACAAATAACTGCGGAATTGTTCATAGAAATAACCTGTATACTGCGAAGTGGCTGACTCCAAATTCAAAATTTCATCATACAGCTGAATGGACTCGCGATAGTGACCCAAGTCAAATAGGCAGCGCCCCAGCAAGCGTTTCACTGAAATTAACCGGTTACCGTCCTCACAATCTGCAGCCTTTTTCAAGTACTCGAACTCCTTCTCCAGGTATTGCCGTTTTGACTCCTTGGGCTCATCTGGGTCACACTGGACCAAAAGGTGATACACGTCCGCGACATTTAGCAAGTCCCACGACGCATGGCGTATGTCAATTGCCCTCTCCATATCAATTTTTGCGAGTTCTAGCACGCTTCGATCTGGTTTGGAGTGCCGTTTATTATCTAACTCAGCCATTCGCATCTTCCATTTGTAGAACTTCAGCCGAACTGTTCCTCTCGTACTGAAAGCGTAGAAATTGTAGTCGCTGTTGTCTAGTGTGATCGACTTATCCAGCAATCTCAGTGCCTCTTTTGTGTAATGCCTGAGGTGATACACAAAGTTAGCGTAGCGGGCTAGGATCCTCGGATTGTCCGGGTCACACTCGAGTGCTTTCTTCATGCATAGCTCCGGGTCTGCAACGTACTTTTTCAGATCGTCCGGCAAATGGGCAGAACTGCAGTGCTTCCTCATCTGAACCTTGCGGAGAATGTCTCCCAAATGGCGCCAACTTTCGCCTTGGTATTTGGAATCACCGGGATCCTTCTGTGTTATTTCATAGAAGATCCCGATAGCTGTGTCCATGTAGTCTGTGGCTTGAACGCGATGTTCACCGAAGCTTAACCTGTCGAAAATCTTATGCGCGTTCTTGGCAATGCAGAATTTCCAAAAGTCCTTCTCCGCCGTCTCTACCAGATCACCACCAAGCTCCAGTGTCCTTTGGAAGATATCATTCGATTCTATGAACCACTCTTTACCAACGCTGTCACGATCTGTGTGCATATCGCAAGCATAAGCATATGCCTGCTCTGCTAAGCACCTTGCTCTCATCCTAACACTGACTGCATCCTCCGTAGACTTACTTAGGAACATGTCAAGTTTCTTTTTGAACCTTTTACCTTCTACTGTCCTGTAAAGTTTATCCAAAACATACTGCATGTTTGCTAGAGCGTTGAGGTTGTGTTCATCCTTAGAGAGGACATCACGGAACTTTTCTTCAGCATCCTTGTAGCATTCGAGCCGGCATTTGAACAGACCAATCAGATTGAGGATGGCAAGTTCCTCAGGTCGGCCTTTTCGCTCCACTAGGTCTGCTTCAATGTCGAGCAGCTTCATCTTGAAAGCGTCTTTTTTCAAGTCTGGTTTATTGAAAGGCAGTTGTAAATGGAAAAACCCCGGTGAAATATTCCTTTCCATGATGGCTGTGCAGACCGAATTTCAGACGGGTAGATCAACTTGATACAGTAACCTGTTGGGAAGAAACAAATGTAAATGTAACCATGCCTGTGAAAAACAGTTTACAGAAACGATCCGAACGAACTTCTAGATATGGCGTACTATTAACTCGTCGATTATAGTGGACCCCGTATGCGAATAAGAAGGACGCCATATGGTCCGGCTATAAACTGTATACGCTGTTCATGGTTGAAATGATAATCATTTCCCCCGAAACTTCCTATTACATTTTTTCAAGTGTCACAGGCCTATCTGTGGACATACTGACAGGTAGCATAAAGAGCTCTTTTATTCCGTGGGGGTGGGGTGGGGGGGGGGGTTGTGATTTGATGATCATGACAGTGATGGTGGTGATGGTGATTTTTATCCCCGTATATGGTCCCATCAGTTTGATCAGGTTGTCAAAGATGATATGGTAATGATGTGGCAGTAATGATCATGATAGTGGAGGTGGTTGTGATGATGTTGGCGATGGTGATTTTTATCTCTGTGGGCCAAGGGTGTGGTCAGGTTGTCAAGGATGATCACGGTGGTGATGTGATGGTGATGATCCCGATAGCCATAACAGTGGTAGTTGTGCTGATGAAGATGTTTTTATCCCTGCAGGGGGCCACAAGTGTTGGGTTGGTAAAGATTATTATGGTGATGATCCTGATACTGATAATGGTGGAAGTTGTAGTAATTTTGGCGATGGTGATTTTTATCCCCGTATGGGCCCATGAGTTTGGTCAGGTTGTCAAAGACATTGTGGTGATGATGTGTCAACGAATTTTAATTTAATTAATTGGTTTATTTCATAAAAATCATATTGCAGCAAAATGCTGAATTACATGACATTTACAGTGTTCAATAAAAAAGACAGCTAAACACAAAAATGTATTAAAAAAAAAAAAACCTCACCAAGATGACAGACGATTTAAAATGAAGAAACACAGAGCATAAAAATAACATGGCAGCTGCTGAAGAGCGCCCTCAATAAAAAAAGATAATGATCATGATCATGATAGTGATTGCGGAGAATGTTGTTGCGATGGTGATTTTTTTTATTCCTGCATTACTCCGTAAGTGTTGTCAGGTTGTCAATGATTATGGTGATGATGTGATGGGGATGATCCTGATGGTGATGACAGTCGTAGTTGTTGTGATGTTGGTAATGGTGATATTTTTATACCTTTATTGGCCCATGGGTGTGGTCAGGTTGTAAAAAATGATTAGGGTGGCGATGTGATGGTGATGATCCTAAGAGTGATGACTGTAGTAGTTGTAGTGATTTTGTTAAAGGTGATTGTTATCCCTGTATGGGCCCATGAGTTTGGTGAGGTTGTCAAAGATGATTATGGTGGTGATGTATTGGTGATGGTGATACATGTTGGGGATGCTAGTGATGATTATGGTGATATGCAATATCGGCCCAGGTGGTAATGAGGTTGTCAATGATGATACGATGGTGTTTTGGTGGTGATGGTGATGATGATGATGATTTATTGATGATAATGGAGGTGATGGTGATTTTTCCCTATTTGGGCACATGAGGTTGTCAAAGATGATGATGGTGGAGATGGGATGGTGATGATCCTGATAGTGATGACGGTGGTAGTTGTGTTGATGGTGATTTTTTCCCCTGTATTGGCCCATGAGTGTTGTCAAAATATTGTCAATAATGATTATAGTGGTCATGTAATGGTGAAGATCCCGATAGTGATGCAGGTGATATTTGTGGTGAATTTGGTGATTTTTATCCCCGTATGGGCCCATGCGTGTGGTCAGGTTGTCAAAGATGATCATGGTGGAGATGTTATGTGAAGATCCTGATTGTGATGACGGTGGTTGTGGTGATAATGCTTTTTATCCCTGTTATATGTATGGGCCCATGAGTGTGGCCAGGTTTTCAAAGATGATCATGGTGGTGATGTTATATGATGATCCCGATTGAGATGACGGTGGTAGTTGTGATGATGGTGATTTTTATCTCTGTATGGGTCCATACGAGTGTGGTCAGGTTGTCAAAGATGATTATGGGAATGATATGATGGTGATGATCCTGATTGTGATGACAGTCGTAGTTGTAGTGATGGCGATGTTTATCTCTGTATGGGTGCATGAGTGTGGTCAGGTTGTCAAAGATGATCATGGTGGTGATATTTTTGTGATGATCCTGGCGGTGATCGATGACGGTGGTAGTTGTGGTGATTGTGATTTTTATCTCTGTATGGGTCCATGAGTGTGGTCAGGTTGTCAAATACATGTATTATTATCGGGATGATGTGTTGGTTGTCAAATACATGTATTATTATGGGGATGATGTGATGGTGATGATCCTGATGGTCATGACGGTTGTAGTTATATGGTGATGTTTATCTCAACACTCATGGTCGGGTTGTCAAAGATGATTATGGTGGTGATGTGATGGGGATGATTCAAATGGTGATGACAGTGGTAGTTGTGGTGATGTTAGTGATGGCAATTCTTATCCCTGTATGGGCCCATGAGTGTTGTCAGATTGTCAAGGTGATTATGATGATGATGTGATGGGGATGATCCAAATAGTGATGACAGTGGTAGTTGTGGTGATGTTGATCATGGTGATTTTTATCCCTGTATGGGCCCATTTATGATCAGGTCGTCAAAGATGACTATGGGGATGATGGGGATGATACTGATGTTGATGACGGTGGCAGTTGTGGTGATGGTGATATGTTTGGGTCCATGAGTGCGGTCAGGTTTTCAAAGATGATTATAGTGATGATGTGATGGGGAACATGATAGTCAGTGGCGTAGCCAGGAATTTTTCAGTGGGGGGGGGGGGGCGCTGGGGGGCTGGAACATTTCATGGGGGGGGGGGCGGCATGTAGATCAATGATAATTTTTTTTAGAAACTCAAAATCTCAGTGGGGGGGGGGCGACTGGGGGGGCGACAGGTTTCATGGGGGGGGGGCTGTCGCCCCCTACGCCCCCCCCCCCCCCCCCCCCCGTGGCTACGACACTGATGATAGTTGTGGTCATGGTTATGATGATGGTTGATACATTTGTTGCCAATTAGTGTTGCCAGGTTTTCAAGCACGATAATATGGTGGTGATGTGATGGTGATGATCCTGAGATTGATAACGGTGACGTTTGAGGTGATGCTATTGATTGTGACTTGTATGCCTCTGTTGGGCCATGGATTTGCTCAGGTTGTCCAAGATGATGGTGGTGATGGGTTAGTAATTAACATGATGCCTATGATGATGGTGTTTGTTTTTTTTATCCCCGTATGGGGTCATACAGGTTGTCAAGATGATATGGTGGTGATGTGTTAATTGGTGATGATCATGATAGTGTTAGTGGTGATCATGGTGGAGATGACGTAATGGTAATCGTGGTGATATTTGGCTTGGGCTTGTGAACACAGACACCAAAAAATCAAAGGTATGACACAAACTGTTCCTTACCGTGCCTACCCCATGTCAGTGAAATTAAAAGGGAGCCTTTACAATTATTTCCATTCACGAATCATCACTACTGAGAACCTGCATGGGGGCAATGGTGATGGGGATGATATGTGGGCTCATAAACACTGACACCGATGATCATTTCAAAGGTATGAAAAAACAGTTCCCTTCCCCATGCCAGTAAAATTATAAGGGAACCTGCAATTATTTTCATTCACGAATCATCACTATATTTTCAGAGAACCTGGGGGCAGAGGCGTACTTGTGTGTGTGTGGGCACATGATGTGAAGCCCAACATGCCATAAAAGCAAACATACGTACCTGACAGTTTCCCAAACATTAGTTAGGGAAGTAGTCGATGTCCTCTCTCGTCAGTATCGTGTACACTGCGTAGTTGAAACCACATCCACAAAATACACAACAGTACATTCGGTAGAAGCTCCTGAATCTGGACGACAACCGGGGCTGACTTTGGCATAGAGCCACCGCCCAAACGACTCCACAAACCCCGCCCACAAATTAAAGAAATCCCTCCTCACTCATAAACTAATAATCGACTTCGGCAATTAGAGCATTCGATGGGGCACCATCATCGTACGATTGCAAAATGTCGACATGCAATTGGGATTGCCTATACTGCGCATGTTTGCAAACACCATAGGTGTTAAAGGTTAAAGGTCTTTGTTTTTCAGTACATAATTTTAATGCCAACTTTTAAATGGCAAGAAAGGAGAAGAGCAGTAAACAAAATCATCAATTTCAAACGGTTAATGACTACTTTTTTCCCCAAAATCTTTAGGAAATTTAGTCAGGTAGTCCACAACAGGGGAACATTTCTAAAATGTGTAGGTGACTGAGGAAAACGTCTATTATTTTGCTCGAGCCCTTTAAAATCTCCGGTACAGGCCGATCATTTTCTGTACAAAATCATGTCAGAATACGCGAAGGATTGTGGGTGAAGCGCACTGACCTGACGTGCGCGCACATGAACAACCAGCGTTGGTGACCTTGACGTCACAGGTCGGCATCCAATCACGGTATCCTATTCTAATCTAACGATATCATCCCATGTACTGCGTGCCTTCGGTTCATGGCCGCGCAGGCACAAGTACGAGTGCAACCCAACCTCGTCCCCAGTGCTTACTTTATTTACAACATCGTTTCCAATAGTAAGCCCTGGATAGGAAACTTTCTTCCTGTATCCTGATTCGATACCGCAATTGGCTAGAAATGGATTTATATCGTGTACTTGGTGTTGTTATTCACAACGTGCAGTACGTGTTTTCGTGATCATTCGTCCACGGCTTCTCGAAAATATTCGTCTCCTTTCCAACTTGTTCATATCAATATGAAATGTGATACTGCATGTTGTCTCGTTAAGATCGTAACATTATTAAAATAAAATCGTATTTTCGAAACTCATGCCATGCTCCAGCCTCGACTCCAGGGGCGCGTGCTCGTTCGTTACGATCGCGCAAGGCATGATGGGAAACAACATGGCGCTGCAAGATCGTACCCACGGGGCACGAGGTTGGCCATGCTCGCGCTGCGCCGAATTGATTCTGCTTTTATCCCAGACACCGCATACAAAAACAAATGCAAATGTAACGCACATGCAGGCACCAGACTATTCCTCATTTGCATCAATTTTGCACATGCAATTGTGAGAGAGCTGGTAGTGGTGGGCGCGTACTGCTCGAAACCCTGGGGACGAGGTTGGAGTGGGACCAAGGTCACGTTCAGAATTTCTCATCGGGGGAAATCCCAGCGGTGAGTAATCGTATTCATATGCAAATAGCTTATGAAATGTGTTTATGGCCACTCTGCAGCCAGTGGCACAATGTGCCGTTAACACAGCTGGTACAACTAGCGCGATAAGCCTTCCACACTCGACTATTTATATTCTCCGGTGTAGCGTGAATATCCGACTCAATGAAATATGAACTTGTTGGTAGTTTTGCGCACGCGTTAAGTATGATAATATGCTATTTATAGGATAATATATATGAGAGTGACCTGTCACGTGCGAGGGATTAACCAATAATAGGGAATAATAGGGATTCTCATATGACACGAGTCGTAGGCATGTTCTGCTGTATGTTTATTTCGTTCATGGTATTGAGAGCTCAGGTAGGCTTAAACTTGAGAAAATATTTTAATTACTAGTATCCAAATCCGCAGGACATGTTAAAGAGGTTCTAGCAATCAAAGAAAAAAAATCTTATATTTTTGACAACAACAGTATAATTTTTTTATTGAAAACAAAAACGGTTTAAAGAATTGTACAATGCACAATGTACAAGAAATAAAATTTTCCACAACACTTTCATTTATTCATGGATACCTGTTGTTTGGAAATAAATACAGAGGAAGCCAGCAGACAGAATAATTTGACGGGGTGTTTAGTACCAGTAAGATCTTAAATCCAAGCTTTTTGATAATTGAATTCGGTCGGGTATTGGGCTAGATGCAGTTGATCCTATATGCCTTTAAAACAAACTACATAGTCTCCGCCAAGTCATCAGGCTCTGGTTACTTTGGAAACCTGACATTATTATGTACATCATGGTGACAAACAATTGCTTCAAATTTATTTACATTTGCTCCGCCAGTGCTGTTCGTCACACTTGGTGGGTTTTTTTCCCAAGTTTTTTTTTACCATATACCGCTTAATCTTATATCCCCTTGTGGCAACTCATAGGAAAACCCACCATTTTGAGAAATTCGACCAAAATGTTCTAACTCGTATACTGCATGCATTTTTACCAATGCACGGCTAAATGTACTCTTTGTTCGAAGATATCCTTAGTGGTGCATTGGACTGTGAAGGGATTCACCGACGCGTAGCGGGCGCCCTTAATTAACACACACGGTATAAACAGGCCGCAAAGGCTGCAGACCAGTAAACAGGCCCGAAATTGTCTACGAAAATGGCGGCCAAATCACGATTTGCATGCCCAGAAATTATCCGGTATTAGAGCATTTTTACGTCCGAAAACTTGAAGGTTGTAGTAGAAATAACATGGAAAAAAGTGGAAGCCGTGCAGAGGACTGCGAGCTCGTATTTCTGTGAAATTCGGATGAAATAGGGCCCTAAAATAATGAATGGCTCTATTTTTGCAATGGAGCGTATATGCGTCTTTTTTCAAAATGGCGATGGGCTTCAGGAGTACTTTTAGAGGTGATCACATTGGTTCCTCCCAAAAAAAATTGACAGAAAATGAAAGATGATGAAATAGCTTTAATTTGATGTGTTTCTCAAACACCTTGGAGAGTTGTGAGCATTTTAAATAATTTTTGGAAATGCGCGTATTTATCACTGAGGTCTATGTATGCAGTCTATTTACTGGTCTGCAATCCAAAGCACTTTGCGTGCGGTTCGTCTACTTCGTAAGTCAGGTTCGCGAATGGGAACCGCATGCTGCTGCGCGGTACAAAGGATGTACTGTCTATCGTGAACTACCCAGCTAAGAACGTTTTGCACCCACACTAGGCTAAATTGTAATTCTTGCCTACCCGTATACCTCCTGCTTCTGCGCATGTGCACTACGTTGAAAATGTTTAGCAATTTAATTTGGTACTAAGCACCAATCAGCTGAGTACCAATTACAACAAAAATGACATAAACTGCATAAAGCTTTGGCAGGTATTACATGTTTTACTAGTGAGCAAGTGCGCTTAGCAAACTTCTATGTCTAGCAGCTCCGTCTATCGAGACGGGTAAATATTTATTTTACGTTTACCTCGCGAAAGAGGTAGTAAGAATGACAACGCACTGATTGATCGCAATGAGTTAGCGTTTTGGTTTGAAGATAAATACTTAGTCTGAGTTGTTGGTGAGCTTGCAATAGAAGCTATAACACGGATGCTTCTCCATGGGTACAGCTAGACTGCCACCAATAATCCTCTTTTTTGGAAATGCAATGTACATGCATTGCGCTATAGTGGTCGCATATTATGAATATCCGTCCTAAATCGTTCTTTTGAAGTAGGTATCACGCGCGTCGAGACTGGGCATAAGATAATAAACATAATACATATAGGCGCGCTGGTAGATATTGGTGGCGCCGATGGACAAAACACGACTGTCTAGCGACTTGTCCTCAAGTCTACATGTTTTTTGTTTATAAGATGGAATTTGCGTCAGGGAGATGTAAATTTTATATTGGGATTTGCACTTCGACGACGTATTTTTTAAAGTTCGGTTGTGGTACCCGCATCTATACATCATCAGACTCGAACCGGCCAGCCGAACCGGGAAAGCGCGGTGGTCGAGTGGTAAGACGTCTGCACTAGTAAGCAGGAGGCTATGGGTTGGAGTCCTACCTGAGTAAGCTTTTGATTTTTTTTCTTGCAAGCACTCGGACAGTACTGGGTATACAGTATTTATAAAATACGCTGGTGAAGGGCAAAACCCACAATGTACATTGTTGTTAACATGTGAACTCAGCCGGCGGAATTTAATGGTGAGCTCAGTGTGGTGAGCCGGCGGTACCTAGCTGGGATTGACTTTGCGAACTGAAGGTGGCGCTGGACACATCAGTGTCAAAGGACACAACAGTGGTGTTTATGAGTTTTTTTCTGCATTCAATCTGGAACGTTGAACAATATAGAGAACAATATGATGCCCAATTCCCGAAGATCCCCAATTTACGATTTTGTACAAAACGTATGCGAGGTCTTCCTAAAAAGTACAAACATAAGACGGACAATAGGGGATCCCCTATTGCAGGCATATAGTCACTGTGTGCGTTTGTACTGTGAGGAACGAAGCCGGCACCTGCATGAGCACTCTGTAACAGTACTGGAGTGTAACCTCCGGTGGACTACGCATGCTCGAAGTCCTTCGCTGCATCGATCTGACGCTTAATGTCTTGAGCTAACTTATCCCAATTTACCCTCTCTTGAGTGGCATCGAAGCAAGAGAGGATATCTTGAAGCTCCCGTGGAACTGCATACTTGTCCCTTCGAAGCGGGAAAATGACGTGACCGGCTTTCTTGAGTTTCAGAGCATGATGCATGGGAAACTTGCACTCCGTCTCGAAACCACTTGTAAGGACGAATAAAATGCAAGCACTGCTTTCCATCAAATGCAACTCATTGCTAAGGACGAAGGAACCTGCCAGAGAATTTTCTTGCGTTGTGGACCCCTTTAACTTTCTCATCCCCAACTTGGGAAGCAATTCTTCGTGCACCCACTCTGCGTCATTCGCCGTGTGTATCACAAAGAAGTCAAAATCTTTCAGCGTCGGATCAGAACCTTTTTCTGGTGGTGAATCTGTAATGGCCATGCTTCTTATTCCCTCCACTAGTGATGCGGCAGCCCCATCTGCTGGCTTATCTGGGGTTTGGTTGGATGCCACTTGTGATTCGGTAGCTTGACTTGCTTGTTCATCTGGGTTTTGGTTGGGTGCTTCGAGCCCACTATCTGGTGAGGGGGCCACATCTTTGCCGGCATCAATCAGGCTAGGAGCCTGTTCAGATAGTGCAACCGGAGACAGACTGTCGATGTCCAAGGTCTTGGAATTTCCCTTGTCAGGCTCTCCAACACCGTGATCCTCTTTCTCTGGGTTTTCCCAAGACTCTTTCAGTAACCCACCAGGGCGACGAGGTGGAGCAAAAGGTCCCGGGGGCTCGTTAGAAGTCAACACATACAAAAGACTGTCGTTGTTCTGGATTGTCTCACAGTAGTCGGCGAAGACCTGAAGCTCGTGTTTGTACTCTGCTCTCAATTTACCAAAGCCGTGCTTGAAGAGGGCGCTAGTCCCGTACTTTGCAACTGCCTGCCTCAAGGACTGAGCCATTTCTTTCAAGGGGGAATCATCCTTCGGATCGCTCTGCAGTAGGCACAGATAACTGCGAAACTGTTCATAGAAGTAGCCTGTATACTGCGAAGTGGCTGGCTGCAAATTCAAAGCTTCACCGAACGACTTAATCGACTCGCGATAGTGGCCCAAGTCGAATAAGCAGCGCCCCAGCAAGCGTTTCACTGACATCAACCGGTTACCAGCTTCACAATCTGCAGCCCTTTTCAAGTACTCGAATTCCTTCTCCAGATATTGCCTTTTTGACTCCTTCGGCTCATCTGGGTCACACTGGGCCAACAAGTGACACACTTCCGCGATATTTCGCAAGTCCCACGAAGCATGGCGTATGTCAATTGCCCTCTCCATATCAAATTTGGCGAGTTCTAGCACGCTTCGTTCTGGTTTGGAGTGACGTTCCCTGTCCTCCGTCGCTTTTCGCATCTTCCAATTGTAGAACTTCAGCCGAACTGTTCCTCTCGTACTGAAAGCATAGAAGTTATAGTCGCCTTTGTCTAGTGCAATCGACTTATTCAGCAACCTTAGTGCTTCTTCGGTTTTGTATCGCTTGTGATGATACAGAAAGTTTCCGTAGCGAGCTAAGATCCTCGGATTGTCCGGGTCACACTCGAGTGCTTTCTTCATGCATAGCTCTGGGTCTTCAATGTACTTTGCTAGATATTCCGGCAAATGGTCAGAGCTGCAGTACTTCCTTTCCTGAACCTTGCGGAGAATGTCTGCCAAATGGCGCCAACTTTCGCCTTGGTACTTGGCATCACCGGGATCCTTTTGAGTTATTTCATAGAAGTTTTCTATAGCTTTGTCCATGTAATCTGTGGCTTGAGCTTGGTGTTCACTGTAGCTTAACCTGTCGAAGATCTTATGCGCGTTCTTGGCGATGCAGAATTTCCAAAAGTCCTTCTCCGCCATCTCTACTAGATCCCCACCAAGATCCAGTGCCCTTTGGAAGAGATCATTGGATTCTACGAACCGCTCTCTACCGACGCTGTCATGATCTGTGTGCATATCGCAAGCATAAGCATATGCCTGCTCTGCTAAGCACCTTGCTTTCATCCTAACACCGACTGCCTCCTCCGTAGACTTACTTAGGAACATGTCTAGTTTGCTTTTGTATCGTCTACCTTCTACTGTTCTGTAAAGTTTATCCAACACGTACTGCATGTTTGCTAGAGCGTTGAGGTTATGTTCATCCTTAGAGAGGACATCGCGAAATTTTTCTTCGGCATCCTTGTAGCGTTCGAGCCGGCAATTGAACACACCAATCAGATTGAGGATGGCAAGTTCCTCAGGTCGGCCTTTTCGCGCCTCCAAATCTGCCTCAATGTCGAGCAGCTTCATCTTGAATGCGTCTTTTGTCAATTCCGGTTTGTTGAAAGGCAGATCTAAGTGAAAAAGCCCCGGTGAAATATTCGTTGCCATGGTGACAGTGGAGACGGAATTTAATTTCAGACGGGCAGATCAACTTGATACAGTTACCTGTTGGGAAGAAACAAATGTAAATGTAACCGTGCATGTGCCAGACAGTTACGGAAATGATCCGAACAAACTTCTAGATATGGCGTACTTTTGAAGGATTGATTTTATGGACCCCGTACGCGAACAAGAGAGGACGCTGCTTGGGGTCACCACTCTTACCCCAGTTTCCGGTCCTGCTACAAACTGCATGCATTTCTCCCGTACACTGTTCATGGTTGAAACTATGGTTGAAATAACAGTCACTGTTTCCTGATACCTCCTATGGCAGTTTTATTAAAGTTTACATTATGCCTACATGCGGACGGGTAGCATATAAAGAGTTATATTTCCTGGGGGTATCCAAAGATTTTTCGGACTGTGGCTGGACATAAGGGGTCGATTGCGTCCGGCCTACTCACTCGCGCATCACGACCGGATGATCGTTTCATGGTTATGCTCTTCAACCTCTGACCCGTTTCACAAGGGTGCACTGAACCAATTCAAGCCCCATTGAAAACAGCGTAAAATCAACAAAGTTCAGGGCCAAATAACATGCAAGCCGACATCACTGGGGTTTTCTCAAACAAATATTTCATTATTGTCTTGTACTTCATCTTTTCATTTCTTTTCAATTTTGGGTAGACTAGCCGATTACATTTTTAAATATTCACACCAAAACAAATTCACCTCCCGAAAAGTGATAATTCCCAAGCCTGCATGTAGCCGTTTTACAAGTGGCATCCTTCCACTTTCTCAGGCAAATAAGACCCATTTTTCAACCGTAATTTTATCAAGCCTGCCCTCATATGGAAGCCCAAAAACCAGGGAGTTGATCCTTGGCTACATTTACACAATTCCACCGTTTTTAAAGCCAAACGGTCTCCGTTTTCAAAAGAAATTGCGGGGGTACTATTTATGCTAATGACTCGCGTAGAAATTCTCACTTGAATTAGTTCACTGCACCCACAACATTTTGTGAAGGAAAGGCCGGTGTGTCGAAAGTTTTGTGGGTAACATGCCACAAACAATACGCGTACATTGTTGTGCACAAACGGAAGTGCTGCCCCCGTTTCACTGGCTACACAATACCGGTAAGTTTCCAATGAGAATTCAATTAAGAGTTGAGCAGCGCCCACGTACTGGATAGGGAGGTGGGACGGGCTACATTTTATTGATCCATTTTGAACTGTGAGGGGTACATCTTTTTGAGAAAAAAATCTACAGTACAATCCAACAATCTTGTCATTGTGTCCGAACAATCATTTAGACTATAGTAAATTTTAAACACAAAATGGAGGGAACAAAACTAGAGTGCAGAGTGTAGTAATTGTTTTTATGCATTTTCCCCCATAGCAGGGAGAAGATTATCTATCATTTTTTTAACAGAAGACAAATATAAAAATATCCAGTTGTACTTTCCACCTGCTGCATTTCATTTATAATTTGCAGTAAAACTTTAAATTGCATTTGGTGTCACATATTGACGCGATAATATGAAATAAATCAAACTGTTTCTCATCACCCCCCCCCCCCCTGAAAAAACACCCCAATCTAATCGTTGATGGCTGGTACGAGCTGGCTGAGTACTGAACACTGATTTTTATAGTCCGGTGCACATGAACAGCGTATTTTGCTTTACCAATTCCAACATCCAGGCTTGGGTCACGGGACAGGATGGTGATTATGGTGGGGGTTCGTAAGGATATGATGGGGGTTGATGATACAGCCCTGACGTTGATAATTGTACTGGGTCCAGGGTGGGGGCGAGATGGTGAGGTTGATGGTGATTATTATGGTGGTCTGGTTGTAATAGATGACAAGAGGTGATGTGTTAGTGAGGGGATGATCCTCATAATAATGATGATGATGATGATGGAGGTGATGGTGATTTTTATCCCGTATGGGCCCACGAATGGTCATCATGTCAAAGATATATTGGTGATGTGTTAATGATGGTCCTGATAGTGATGATGATGGTGGAGATGATTATCATTTTTATCACCTAATGGGCCCATGAGTGTGGTCATACTGTCAAAGAAAATATGGTGGCGATGAAATGATCCTGATGGGGATGGGGATGATCCTGATAGTGATGATGATGGTGGTGGTGGTGATGATGATTTTTTTTTATCCATGTGTGGCCCCCAGGCTATTGTGAGGTTGTCAAAGATGATTATGGAGATGATGTTATTGGGATGACCCTGATGATGATGACGGTGGTAGTTGGGACGATGGTGATTTGTATCCGTCTATGGGTCCATGAGTGTTGTCAAAGACGATTATGGTGGTGATGCGAGGGTGATGATCATTATAGTGATGACGGTGGTAGTTGTGGTGATGTTGGTGATGATGATTTTTATCCTTGTATGGGCCAAGGGTGTGGTCATGTTCAAGATGATATGGTGATGATGTGTCAGTAATGATCATGATAGTGTGGTGGTGGTGGTGGTGGTGGTTATAGTGATTGTTATCCCGTATGGGGTCATATTATATGTGGTCATGTTGTCAAAGATGATCATGGTGGTGATGGGATGGTGATGATCACGACAGTGTTAGTGGTGATCATGGTGAGATGACATAATGGTGATGGTGGTGATATTTGGGCTTATAAACATCAAGACACCAATCATTTCAAATCCAAAGGTATGACAAAACAGTTCCCTTCCCCATGCCAGCAAAATAATAAAGAGCCTGCAATTATTTCCATTGACGAATCATCACTGTTTATAGAGAACCTGGGGCGGGGGTACGTGTGTTTGGGCACATGATGTTAAGCCAAACATGCCGTAAAAGCTAACGTACGTACCTGGCAGTTTCCCAAATATTAGCTACGGGAACTAGCACGATATCCTTTGTCGTCGTTATGGCGTACACTGCACATTTGAAAACGACATCCACAAAATACAGTAAATTTCGGTAGAACCTCATCAATCCGGACGAGGGACTGACTTCGGCACGGAGCCCCCTCCCCACCGACAGTACAAAACCCTGCCCGAAATTTAAAGAAATCCTTCCTCAGCCATAAACTAATCAACGACTTCGGTAAGAGCATTGGGTGGGGCACCATCCACAGTACGACTGCAAACTGTTGACATACATGTTTCCCAACTGCGCATGTTTAATTTAGAAACGCCATAGATGTTAAAGGTCACAGGTTTTACGGTGTCCTTTTAATTTCACACATTTAAACGCCAAGATCAAGAGAGAGCAGAAGAGAAAAATACATTTCAAAATGGCTAATGCTTTTGGTAATGCCATCAGGAATTTTTATCAGGTTGTGTCATCAGGAAATTTAACCAGGTTGTCCCCAACAAGAGAATATTCGTAAAGTGTGTGGACGGCTGGGAAAAGTCTATCATTTTGTTCGAGCTCTTCAAAACATCCGGTACATGCTGATAATTTTCTGTACCGAATAATGTGAGAATGCGCAAAGGATTGTGCAGTGACGTGCGCGCGAATGTGCAATCGTGCAACCAGCAGGGTGACCGTAAGGTCATGGCCAAATTCTGCTAAATGCACATCAAAATCTGTCAGATTTATTAAAAATCTGCCAAATTCCCCAAAATTACTCGAAATAAACACTCAAAATCACATGCAGATGTTGTAGTTATACTGCCTTAATTAAGGCTCAAATTACAAATATTAACAATCTATAGTCATAAAGATGTTATGAAATTGCGTGAATTTCAGGCAAAAAACAGTTGCGTCACGCTGAAGTCCGGTTCCCAGTGAGCCTCAGCACCTAGACCAGCCAACCTGTCCCATTATGCAGGGGTTTGTTTGAAAAGATTGAAGCTTTTTAAAACAAATGTACCATTTTTTTCACATTTTCTGTTTTTCTGTCAAATAACCATTTTTGCAAAATTCTGCCAGAAATCAGCCAAAAAAATCCATTCTGTCAAATTTCTGTCAAACTCATTTTTTTACAAAAAATCTGTCAAAGTTAGCCGAAAATCGGCTAAAACGGTCACTATGGCAACCAGCGTTGGTAACCTTGTGACAAGACGTATAGCAGGTTGGTATCCAATCACATATCCTAATCTGGTGAAAAAATCATCCCATATACTGCGTGATTTCGGTTCATGGCCGCGGAGTACGAGTACGAGGAAGTTCAGGTTTAGAATTTCTCATCTGTGGGAAATCCCAGCGGTGAGTAATCGTATTCATATGCAAATAGCTTTTTATGAAATGTGGGGCTGCAGCGGGGTCCGTGTACATGTACACGTATACACTGGCATATCAACAAACGCGATGCCTCTCGACTGTTTCTAATCTCCGCTTGTATGCATCCTACCGCTGCTGCAGTTTTGATCTTGTTATGATGATATTGAGAGCTCAGGTAGGCTTAAACTTGAGAATTTTAAAAAATAACTTTGATATCCACATCGGCAAAACATGTTAAAGAGGTTCTCAATAATTAAAAATTCATATTTTAATATGATAGGAGCACGCCATTTGGTTTGTGTAAACTATTTAGCATTTTACCAAAATTTACCAAACTCAAACAGCGCCTTCCTATTTTGTTCGCCATCATCTGAAAAGGCTATAATGGTTCCCCGTAAACGGTTGCAGTGTGGAAATTAATTTGAGACAATTTGGGGTATTTTTTAAAACTTGATTTGGGCATTTTATACAATAATCAGTACACAATCAGTCGGTGTATTTCCTATTAAGCTTGCCTCGTTGTGCGTTTTTATTCCAATTTATAGACTAAAACAAACCAAGAATGAGCAGGTATTTGTGTTCACATTTTGTTTTAAATTATAATTAAAACAATTCATATATATTATTTTCAGGAGACCTACATTTTCCGTCAGGCCATTTTAGACAACCAGTAGACAGTATACTTCTCTTCAACCAGAATATTATTTTACTTCAACCATAACTTTTAAAAGTAAGTCAATTAATGTTTGTGTTTTGAATTTCTGCCTATTACTTTATTAATTTTGTATGATTTATGTATGTATTGCCCTTCTGTTTTAATATCAAATTAGCATTCGAAAGGCGTACATTATCTGTTATCTTCTCATTTCTTCCTCAAACTTGCACTCATTTCAAGAAATTGCGAAACCTGACTGCTTTGATATGGCCTATGTTCGTTGACTTCTAGCGCCATAAATGTGGCCAATTTACTGGACTACCTCCGTAAATAAAGGCCACACTTCCACCATGTACAAAAACATGTCGAACTTTGTCAAATTTTGATTTTCACATATAGGCTTAGTTTGTAGTTTATTTTTGCTTTAGAAGCATACTCACCCTCTTTGTAGGCTAATCAGAATGTGCTGCCTTTTTTCACGTCTATTTTTCGTGAAATTTCCAGATTCGTCTGCACACGTTTCCGTATCAAAGTTTCAAATTTCACGAAAAAGGCAGCACTTTCTGATTAGCCTATAAATAGGGTGAGTATGCTTCTAAAGCAAAAAACCCTACAAACTAAGCCTAAATGTGAAAATCAAAATTTGACAAAGTTTGATATGTATTTGTACATGGTGGAAGTATGGCCATTATTTACGGAGGTAGTCCAGTAAATTGGCCACATTTGTTGGGCTAGTTGACTAATTCCAGGTTTCGAAGATCACATCGCAGTTCCACCTATAATAACTTGTGTATTATTCATATCCAATCACGTATCAAGATTGTCACCAAAAATGGTTTGGAAAAAAGACACTGACAAAATAGGAGACCACCAACACAGGCCTGGATAGCTCAGTATAGAGCCCCGGAACGGCAATCCGGAGGTCGCAGGTTCAAACCCCACTCCAGGCAGTTTTTTTATTCAACTATAAAACAAGACTGTCACCGAGTTAATATGTTAAAAACATCGTCTGGAAGCACCAGTATAATGTTATGACATTGTGTACTCAAAGTGTGTTAAAAACGCAGTGCTTTCCTAACCGGTCGAGATGAGGCCTTATCCTAGCAATTACTTAAGGTCTTATCAATATTGTGGTAATTTAAAAGAACGAAATCACAAACTTTACGAAGACATTTTGTAAAAAAAAATTTTTAGGTGGCGGAGTCTATCATACGTTGATTTCTAGCTTTTCTTGGATTTATTTTTCTACCACAGGTTTAATTTCGGAGACATGGCTGACGCAGCAGTTGGTGATGAACGGATAGAAGAAGGTGAAAGAGATGTCGTGCCAGGACATTTCTTTCTGCCATTGCCATTCAATGAACCCAATGTCGACAACAATCTACTGAAGACGAAACTTACTGAGCTAGAGCACGACCTAAAGGTAAGGCTCGGTCGTCTGGAAGAATTGGCCATTCTCAACGTCATGGGGGCGCTGTCGTTCATCATCAAAGATTACGAGAGTGCCCTGGGTCGTTTTGAAGACGTGCTGTCCAAGGATTGCAACAACCTGAATGCCCTAGCAAATCAGAAGGATGTTTTGGAGAAGCTCGTCCGAAGGGCAGATGCAGAGCTCCACCAAGCCACACTCGACAGCTTGTTGCAAGTTGGTGATGCTATGTCGCCAGACGAGATCAAACAGCGTCGCTGCCGAAAGGCGCGTTGCCTGGCTGAGCAAGCGTATGCCTATGCATGTGACATCCACGTCGATAGGCCTGGGGAGACCAGGTACCTCCAAGCAAATCACCTGTACGATGATGCGTTCCAACTCGGCGGAGATCTGGTGGATCCATTGGAGAGAGATAACTGGAAGTTCTGCAAGGCCAAAAATGCTCACAAAATTGTCAAGTTCTTGACCTACAAAGGAGAGTTCACTGAAGCTGCGTCCAACTTTAAGATTGCAGAGAATTTGTTCTTCGAAGTTACCCAAAGCACTCCAGGTGACGCCGAATTCAAATGGGAGAGCTGGCGCAACTTGGCCGACCTCATACGGGGTACCAAAAAGAAAAGAGAATTTAAGAATTACACATTCCGTCCTGAATTGAATGTATACCGAGATGATCCGGAAGAATGCATGAAGAAAGCAGCAGAAATTGCCCCCGAGAATCCCAAGATGTGGGCCCGCTATGCCAATTTTGTTCACTCCCTAAAGAAGAAAGATTGCACCAAAAGAGCAATGGAATTGCTCCAGCGATCTATTGATTTGGACAGCACTGAAAATAACTTCTATGCATTTTCGACGAGGGGAAGAATAAACTTGCACAATTACAAATTTTGCTTGGGAGAGTTTGAGAGGGGCAATCCACGTTACAGGTATTCTCCAGGTGTGAAAAGTTTGGAGGAAGCCAAGACAGACTTTGAAAAGGCTCTTGGTATGAGGGACACACCTTGGGATTATTCCTACTTGGGTGAGACTTATCATCTCCTTGCCAAACATTCCAAGAGCCAGAACGAGAAAGATACGGTGATTCGACAGTACTTAGAAAAAGCACTGCTCTACTTCAGAAAAGCAGCCGATTGTGAAGACGGGGAGACACGAACCATGGTACATCTGTTGCAGGGACTTTGTCTCTTTGACATGGGAGAATACCTCGCCGCGATCGAATACTTCAAGAAGGCGATCCATTGCGAACCCGAAAGAACCATATTCTCCGGTAACTTTGCCGAGCTTCTGAAAGGGTACCTCCAATTGTTACGTCAACCTCCGGCCAGTGGAGACGGACCTCAAATGGAAGAGGTTGTGGGGGACTTGAAAAAAGCTCAGATTAAATATGGCCGGGGCAGTCTGGAAAAACACACCATAAGCAAGTTGGGATCCGAGTACGGGAAGGAAATCCGTACAATCGCGGAATACTGCAGAGGACGTCCGGAGCATGCAGAGCTGGTCCCCTTGCTGACATCCATGGCCGAGAAACTACCGTTCTCGTTGCCGGTCATCACCGGTGGTTCTCTGGAGGAACCATGGAGAGCATCATTGGAACACAGCGTTCACCGTCCCAAGGGTGCTGTTTCTGAGGCCGTGGTTGATGGCGCATCGGCAAGTTCCACTGACTGAGTTCACAGAAGATAAGTATGCCAGACTGCAGTGACATGTCGACTCCATCCTAAGTCCCCAGAAATTATCACAAGTCCATCGCAAGTCCTACAATTTCAAGTCACATGTCAAGTCACAAGTCCCACACTACAAAAGTCCATCAAAAGACCTGTAGTTTAAAGTCAAGTCACAAGTTTCCACAAGTCATCACAAGTCTCCACAAGTCATCACAACTCCTACATTCACAAGTTAAGTCACAAGCTATTAAATTGAACTTTGACCAAAAAAAACCTATTCCTTTGTTTTTCTTCATCCCCCATTACATGGAGGATTTGACTGTATTTTTCTGGTTTATGTTTGACCGGACTTGTGAAGGACTCGACTATAGCACATGCCAGACAGGCAGAAAGCGAACCAGGACAAAATCGCCCAAATACACGATGAATTGAGATTGATTGAATCGAAATCCTGTTCAAATTAATAACTAAGTAGCTTGTGGTATCGAGACAGTTAACTGTGGAAATTGTCAGGATCCGGGCAACTGAAGTGAATATGCCTACGGTTGGTCCATGGATGAGACTCGGGTAGCATCATATACAAACATCATTCATATCTTGTCATTTTCATACGTACAACTCAATACCAAATTTATTTCAGCCATGGCTTATATTTTACCTTTACTTTGTACATGTATATCCTTGTACAAACAAAATTTACAATTGATTTACAATTTTATTTAGGTTTAAGACCATTTAATTCAGACTGAAAGTTTTGATGAATTATTTTAGCTCGTACTATTTTAAATGCATTTATTTTGCCTCTATTTGTTGCGTAGCAACGAGTATACTGTAGTTGGTGTACTTTAGAGTATATGGTATTTACACGCATGTCATCTAAAAAGTGAGTTCTTTTCCAATGAAAATTTTATTTACACACATTTATGTGGGATTACTTTCTAGCATTGCTTGGTTAAATTATCATGGATCGTTTGATACTGATTTAATGACAAATTCAATTTAGTTTATTTAACTACAAATAGCTATGTTTGCTATACCTCTGTCTTGAATGCTGTATTTTCATTGGCCTAGAACGATCACGTGTTAAGTGTTTAAATAGTCATATCACACTCCCTGTGGGATTGGGTGTACGTGTTTGTACGTACGGTGTGAAACGCTTGTATCGTTGGTACCCACGTTATTTTCACCATGTTTTAACACATGAGTGGGAGCAGCGAATTAGCAGACGATCAGCTGTTTCGAGCACACGACACTGCATGTGACTTGACGTTCGATTATCGTGATTGTTGTGTTTAATACTGGTGGTTTTTTTTCGTGATTTTACATCAAAATCTAAGAAAATCAAGACAAAGGTATAAAAGAACAATTTTACTGCTGTGATTTGATTTCGGATGTGACGTACGTTTTAAACACCCTCGGGGCGCATAGCACATCATCCCACATCACAGCAGTCAAATTTTAAGTGTATTTTAACGCGCATGGATATATAAACTAGTCTACCGCGTTATTTGGTTTCGCGGGATCTTGTCCTTTTTTCCCATTGCTGAATCTGTCTGATTTGGAGCACACAATTGGGTCAGGAAATACGTCAGAAAACCTGAGTTCTGAGACTCCAGCCTGGTCCAGTGTGACCGTTGGGTATGTCTGCCCACTCCTTGTCGTCCCGGTTAGTACTGGGTAGGGTTTTAGATTGCTTGATATATAAGTTGATAGTATCATTGTGACGGTATTTGGCATTTTTCGACGCTATTGTTTTGTAAATTTTCGACACTAAAATTATGTACGTATATGGTATGCGCGCCTATCAAGATGTATGATCACTGAGCTTTAACAGGTTACTTGTTGGGCACCCTACTAAAGATTTTTAATAAAATACACAAAAATAAAATACACAAAAAGCAAGTGATTTACCATACATTGTACACCTTGTAATATAAAAAATATAACTATAACTTGTACTTTTTTTTTTTAAATCTCACAAGCTTGTAGAGAGGATAGCCTGGCAAAGAGCTGGTATTTAATGTTACAGCCAAGCAAATGGTCTATGGTACACACAATTTTAGATTAAATGAGAGAGGACATAGGACAGATAGCATTTTTACCAGACAATATATCTATTATAATATAATCTTGAGGCAGAAGGTGTAAGAAAGTTTGTTTGAATACATGTGTATGGAAGAATTAAAGGGCCGATGCTTGTGTTATTCGAACTACATGTATAATTCCATTGCAATGTAAATTTCATTTTGTTTGTTCAGATGATATAGATTTATATATGAATTTACTGTAATTATGTTATTTGCGGTGGAAACCTACCAAATCAAACTCACTTATAGAAATTGTCGTTTGTTAGTTTAAACGCGAGCTTAACAACTCCGAATTTGGAGACTTATCTGTATATTTCAGGTATTTCATTAAATGATTTAAGCAATGACATAATCTAAGGCCTCTGATAACTGATGATTGTGTAGTTAACACTATCGCACGTTTAAAACGCGTTTAAAACGAGATTGCATATACAGTGTAGTGATGTTTTCTTTTGCTTTGACCATGGTCAAGAGGAATGAACATTTTGTTTTTGCATTTTGCAGTGCTGTAGAGTTTCCTCCACATCTTTGTCATAAGTTTTTCTTTCAGTTGTGCCATTTCAGTGACTCGAAAGGAGCTAAAAATAGAAGTTTCTCCGAGGTCACAGTTAAAACAATTCTTGGTTTTAATAGTAACACAAAAATGTCTTTAGCGAAATAAAAAAAGGGTGTGTTTTAAAAAAGTGTTTTAGGCGGCCAAAACTTTAATGGGTCTGATGCAATTGTCAGACTTGTTTACTATGTGGGAGCGACCACCGTTTATTAATAAATGCCTCACTGGTTATCAGTAGCCGTTCAAATCGCAATGCACAGCAGGGAACCAGAACGAGTCAACCAGTGGTTATCGACCCGATCTAGATATGAAAAGTCTTTGACACTGTCCGCTTTCCGTGCATTGTAAGGGGACGTAATATCAGATCAATATCGCCCTACCCCTGTATCCGCCCTGTATTAGTTTTGCTCGGACTTTTCAGGGAAAGTGTCCAAGATCTGTATGTTATCGATTCCACTCGATGCAGCGGCAACGTCCATACACAATGAGGTTGCATCGGTACCGGTAGCAGAGGAGGCCATGGCTTCAGATGATGAACTTTGGCTTGCTTCAGAGAGTCTCGGCATATGAGAAGGGTCATCAAGGCCTCCTTATTATAATAGAGGGAAAAACCAAAACTCATATTCAAGGCTCTGAGTCGTAAAGGAGAACAAATAAAAACATGAATATTGGTCAACTGGATTTTTTTCAAGCAAAATGTTTTGGTAAATCTTTTTGTTATTCCCACGCTCAGCGTGCAGACAAGCGTTCTCGTTGCAACTGAACAAGTTTGACTTTCGTCATTCGAACGTAGCCCAAAGCCCTGACGATTGTTTTATTTTAACGAGACACACTTAAATTTGGTGTGAAATCTTATTCTGGTCTATTTGTGACTCAACCTTTTCAATTTCAGATACGAAAAACTTCATTTTTCACTGACGCTCCTTGTTTTTTATCGGGGAATCATGCAAACTTGTAAGCCCTATGGGCTCCGTGCACAAGTACCCTCGCGATAACTTAAAGGAGAGCTGGGGAGACCACCTAACAAGAAGATGATGTCGTGATTTAGCTATATACCTTGCTTTTTCACCATCTCCAGACCCTTTGACAGCACCTCTGCCACATTTTTCTTCCCAAGACATTTCTCCAACTCAGTTAGCATCTGGATTGCTTCAGGGGAGACGTCTTCCCCTCTTCCATCTGTGATTGATGCTATATTTGAGGGAAAACAGCATGGGTTCATTTAATTTCAATACGTTTCTTTGATTTCTCGAAGATCAATCAAGGATCATAGTCATGTTTTAAAGACTTTTTAAAGATCTTTTTTTTAGAATTGTTTTTTTGAGAGATTGTTTTTTCCCATAATAGGCTACGTTGTATAGCAAGAACTGAACACTGTTTGCGAGCTTGCGAGGAAAAAGACTTAATCATTGGGTGGGACTGGAACCAAGGACCTCTGTCTCAATACTTCACCAGTCAGACGTAGGACGTAGGTTCGAATCCCATGCCAATGTACTGAATGCATACAACGGGATAAATTACAGACAATCATCTCGTCTTATCTAACTCACCTGTACCGTAGTTACAAACGATTCCGTGGGTTGTGCCGAAGTTGACAGGGCTATTAGTAGCATTGATGCTGATATTGAAAGTAGTGTTAATTGTGCCGGCGTCGGAGTCTACGGTAGCAGCAGCAACAGCAGCTGCTACAGAGCTTGCAGCCAGCTCTTTGGAGCCCTGTCGTCTCACAACGGCTGAGCAGTCTACCCTTGGTAGTCCTGTTATTAGACAGGTGAATCGATTGAAATAGACCCTTTGCACGGTTCTTCCTCGCTGAGATTTTGTCTTTCAACTTCGTTGACAATGAAAATACAGTGCGCCTTCTCATGCGTGTAATCGAGGAACAAAGACCTGCCTTATCTGACGTTACATACGAGAAGTCCATTGCAATTTGATCATTATCAATAGCTGAATCGGGAATAGTTCCATTTCATTTAATTTTCTGTCATTTACGTTCTGAAAATAAACTATCCATGCTCTTTAACGAATTCAATTTTCTCCTGACAAATATCAACTTCTGTGACTTTTTGCTTACTGAGAAAGTATACATTTTCACTCGGGCGTTAATTGGAACGAATATAAAGGGGAACGTTTCCTTTACTACTTGTCAAACTGATCCATTGTTAAGTGTTGGAATAATCTTTTACAATGTTCTTGTAACGGAAACCTACCTGTTCTTATTCCCTCCACTAGTGATGCCTCATCTGCTGGCTTATCTGGGGTTTGGTTTGGTGCCACGAGCCCACTATCTTGTGAGCAGGCTACATCTTTGCCGGCATCGATCAGGCGCGGAACCTGTTGAGATGATGAATCTGGAGACAGACCATCCAAGGTCTTGGAATTTTCCGTGTCGAGCTTTCCAACACCGTGATCCTCTTGCTCTGGGCAATCCAAAGCACTTTGCGTGCGGTTCGTCGACTTCGTGAGTCAGGTTCGCGAATGGGAACCGCATGTTGAATACCAATTACAACAAAAGTTTCATAAACTGCATAAAGCTTTGGCTGGTAACATGTTTTACTAGTGAGCAAATATTTTGTGTGCTTAGCAAACTTCTTCTAGCAGCTCCGTCTATCGAGACGGGTAAATATTTATTTTACGTTTACCTCGCGAAAGAGGTAGTAAAAATGACAACGCACTGATTGATCGCAATGAGTTAGCGTTATGGTTTGAAGATAAATACTGAGTCTGAGTTGTTGGTGAGCTTGCAATAGAAGCTATAACACGGATGCTTCTCCATGGGTACAGCTAGACTGCCACCAATTGGTCCTCTTTTTTGGAAATGTAATGTACATGCATTGCGCTATAATGGTCGTATAATATCCGTCCTAAATCGTTCTTTAGTAGGTATCACGCGCGTCGAGACCCGGCATAAGATACAGCGGCGCGCCGACGGACAAAACACGACTGTCTAGCGACTCGTCCTCAAGTCTACATTGTTTTTTGTTTATAAGATGGAATTTGCGTCAGGGAGATGTAAATTTTATATTGGGATTTGCACTTCGACGACGTATTTTTTTAAAGTTCGGTTGTGGTACCCGCATCTATACATCATCAGACTCGAACCGGCCAGCCGACTCGGGAAAGCGCGGTGGTCGAGTGGTAAGACGTCTGCACTAGTAAGCAGGAGGTCGTGGGTTCGAATCCCACTTGATTAAGCTTGTGATAGTTTTTCTCGCAAGCACTGAGTATACAGTTTCTATAAAGTACGCCGGCCAAGGGAAAAACCACTAAAAAAATGTGCATATTGTTGTACGCATGTTCATGAACTCGGTGGTTGAATTAGCCGGTGGTATTTTAGTGGGGAGCTCAGTGGTAAGCCTGCAGTACTTAGCAGGGATGGACTAAGTTCAGGATTTAAATATGGCGCTGGACACATCAGTGGCAACGGACATCATCATTGGGTGGTGTATCTTCGTTTGTGAGGAACGACGCCGGCACCTGCTGAGCACTCTATAATAAACAGTACTGGAGTGTATTTTTTTCTGCCTTTGGTGACCTAATCATGCACGGGCAATTCCTTAGCTGCATGGATCTGACGCTTAATGTCTTGAGCTAATTTATCCCAATTTACTCTCTCCCGAGTAGCATCGAAGCAAAAGAGGATATCTTGAAGCTCCCGTGGAACTGCAGATTTGCCCCTTCGGAGCGGGAAAATGACGTGACCGGCTTTCTTGAGTTTCAGAGCATGATGCATGAGAAACTCGCATTCCGTCTCGAAACCACTTGTAAGGACGAACAAAATGCAAGCACTGCTTTCCATCAAATGCAACTCATTACTAAGGACGAAGGAACCTGCCAGGGCATATTCTTGGGTTGTGCACCCCTTTAATTTTCTGATCCCCAACTTGGGAAGCAATTCTTCGTGCACCCACTCTGCGTCACTTGCCGTGTGTACCACAAAGAAGTCAAAATCTTTCCGACCACAGCCCTTTTCAGGTGGTGAATCTGTAATGGCCATGCTTCTTATTCCCTCCACTAGTGATGCGGCAGCCCCATCTGCTGGCTTATCTGGGGTTTGGTTGGATGCCACTGCTGATACAGTAGCTTGACTTGCTTGTTCATCTGGGTATTGGTTGGGTGCTTCGAGCCCACTATCTGGTGAGGGGGCCACATCTTTGCCGGCATCAATCAGGCTAGGAGTATGTTCAGATGGTACGACCGGAGACAGACTGTCCAAGGTCTTGGGATTTTCCTTTTTGGGCTCTCCAACACCGTGATCCTCTTTCTCTTTCTCTGGGATTTCCCAAGACTCCTTGAGTAACCCACCAGGGCGAGGAGGTGGGGTACGAGGAGAAGGTGGTTCGTTAGAAGTCAGCACAAACAAGAGACTGTCGTGGCTCGGGATTGTTTTACAGTAGTCGGTGAAGACCTGAACCTCGTGTTTGTACTCTTCTCTCAATGTGCCAAAGACGTGCTTGATGAGGGCGCTCGTCCCATACTTTGCAACGGCCTGCCTCAAGGACTGAGCCATCTTCTCCAAAGGGAAATCATCCTTTGGATCGCTCTGCAGTAGGCACAAATAACTGCGGAATTGTTCATAGAAATAACCTGTATATTGCGAAGTGGCTGACTCCAAATTCAAAGTTTCATCATACAACTGAATGGACTCGCGATAGTGGCCCAAGTCAAATAGGCAGCGCCCCAGCAAGCGTTTCACTGAAATTAACCGGTTACCGGCTTCACAATCTGCAGCCCTTTTCAAGTACTCGAATTCCTTCTCCAGGTATTGCCTTTTTGACTCCTTGGGCTCATCTGGGTCACACTGGGCCAAAAGGTGATACACGTCCGCGATATTTAGCAAGTCCCATGATGCATGGCGTATGTCAATTGCCCTCTCCGTATCAATTTTGGCGAGTTCTAGCACGCTTCGATCTGGTTTAGAGTGTCGTTTATTATCTTTCTCTGCCATTCCCATCTTCCAATTGTAGAACTTCAGCCGAACTGTTCCTCTTGTACTGAAAGCGTAGAAGTTATAGTCGCTGTTGTCTAATGTGATTGACTTATCTAGCAACCTCAGTGCCTCTTTTGTGTCATGCCTGAGGTGATACACAAAGTTTGCGTAGCGAGCTAGGATCCTGGGATTGTCCGGGTCACACTCGAGTGCCTTCTTCATGCATAGCTCCGGGTCTGCAACGTACTTCTGCAGTTCGTCCGGCAAATGGGCACAGCTGTAGTGCTTCCTTACCTGAACCTTGCGGAGAATGTCTCCCAAATGGCGCCAACTTTCGCCTTGATATTTGGAATCACCGGGATCCTTCTGTGTTATTTCATAGAAGATCCCGATAGCTGTGTCCATGTAGTCTGTGGCTTGAACGCGATGTTCACCGAAGCTTAACCTGTCGAAAATCTTATGCGCGTTCTTGGCAATGCAGAATTTCCAAAAGTCCTTCTCCGCCGTCTCTACCAGATCACCACCAAGCTCCAGTGTCCTTTGGAAGATATCATTGGATTCTATGAACCGCTCTCTACCGACACTGTCACGATCTGTGTGCATATCGCAAGCATAAGCATATGCCTGCTCTGCTAAGCACCTTGCTTTCATCCTAACACCGACTGCCTCCTCCGTAGACTTACTCAGGTACATGTCTAGTTTGCTTTTGTATCGTCTACCGTCTACTGTTCTGTAAAGTTTCTCAAAAAGGTACTGCATGTTTGCTAGAGCGTTGAGGTTGTGTTCATCTTTAGAGAGGACATCGCGAAATTTTTCTTCGGCATCCTTGTAGCGTTCGAGCCGGCAATTGAACACACCAATCAGATTGAGGATGGCAAGTTCCTCAGGTCGGCCTTTTCGCGCCTCTAAGTCCGCCGCAATGTCTAGCAGCTTCATCTTGAAAGCGTCTTTCTTCAAGTCTGGATTGTTGAAAGGCAGATCTAACTGAAAAAGCCCCAGTGAAAAATCCGTTGCCATGGTGACAGTGAGGACCAAAAACAACCGAGCAGATCAACTTGTTCCAGTAACCTGTTGGGGGGAAAAACCCAAATGTAACAGCCATGCATGCGTAATAATGACCAAAAGTTTACTCGTCGATTATAATGGACCCTGTATACGTGAACAAGAGAGGACCCTGCGGAACTCATAAACGAACGAGTAGGGCTTGGGGTTCATTCTAACTTCCCAACCAATCTTCGCCCAGCTTGCGGTCCTGCTTTAAACAATATTCATAAATACCTAAGACAGTTTACCCATTGATATTGGCTGAAAGCCCGTCACGGTTAATAAAGACCGGCTGCCTGGTCTTAAACACTTTTCCAGTGCCACATGAAATTTGGACTCCTATGAAATTCGGTGCGTGTTAGTTACCGTTTTATTAGTGGAACGTCCACAGTGTTAACGTAGGAATGCGCCATACTACCAGTGAGCCAGTAATTCAGAGTCCTAAATTTACACTACACCGGCATGGCTGCGTTCTGCGCAGTACGCGTGACGCGCGTGCCAATCTCCATATGCATGATATGCATGCATGGAGTTGTTTACGATGGCATGGACAAACCATAATATAGCAAGAGAGGTGTTTCGAGAGAAAAATGAAGTAAAACTGTTACTTAAATCGTAGGAAATTTATAATTGTTTACATTGTTTTGACTTTTGGACCGAAACAAATTTATTTGTTTTACCCTTGCCTTTGGCTCGGGTTATTGTCAGCATCCAGACTCCAACCGGTCTTAAACAGAGTGTTTAAACCGGCCGAGCACACATTTATTCCCTTACTGTATAGTTAAAGCTGTTATTGGTTGAAATATAATCGCCACGTATAAAAAGATCCGTTCTGTTGCAAATTTTACCGTCAATCTGGGCGATACTTCTGCCTCCCACGTGCCTCCTTTGGCCGACCAGTAGCGTGCATTGAACGATGACTGTGGCAACCGCTGTGCCTCCATTCGGCGACCACGGCAACCCTTGAGCCACCATGGCCGTAGGTTGCACAGGGGAAGCACAGGGGAGGCAGGCAATTGGCTCAGTGGATGCACAGGTCGCTCGTAGCTCGACATGAAAATGCCCGAAAATTGCAGTTTTGGTGGTTCATGGGAGCTACAAGGATCGCTGGAGTAGTTACATAGAAACAGGATTTTCTGGGTTTAGGCGACCATTGAGCGTCCTGGCCATTTTTGGTCGCTCACAGGTGGTACAAAGGTCGCAGCCCTGTGTAAAGGGGGGCTGATCTCTGATCTCTTTCAAAAAAGGAAACGAAGTCGTCTAAAGATTGTGGGTCATGCCCCCCCCCCAAAAAAAAACCCAAAAAGAACACTTTCTTTAAATCGGCCACACGCGTACTTTACCAGAGCACGCTGCGCCCATGCCTGTAAGTTTAGGGGACCAGAACTCAGATAAGTGTACTACGTCCGCGTCCCCAGGGCCATGTATGGAGGAAACATGAGTATATTCTAAACAAATTTAAGAAAAAAATGCTTGTAATCGTAACATATCTTGCTCAAATACTGAAGGGAAATGGCCATCGCCTGAGATTGTACCACAGAGCATCTACAACCCCAACATTTTCGGGGCCCTCAAGCGGGCCCTGAAACCCACGCCAAAAGGGCCTTGGCGCTCTGCGCTCGCAGGGTCCATCCTCAAGCAAATGAGGTCACCGACGCCCAAGGATAGGGAGGTCGGGACGGTATAAATTTCATTATTTTCTTTTGAACTGTGAGGGGTGCTTCTGTCTAGATTCCATTTTTCGACAATAAAGAGCTAAATAAAATGTAAAAAGATGTTTTTTAATTGGTGGGAAGAAAAGCAGAAGGCAGAATGTATAGAAAGTTGGTTGTTTTTTGTAGAAATCTACTCAATTTCTTGCATAAACAGAGCACGGCAAAACACCATTTTATTATTTTCCATCTGCTGATAATTGTGATATTGATGATGGTGATGATTGGGCCCAAGGGTGTGGTCAGGTTGCAGGCGCGGTTCTAGAACCAATATTGGGGGGGGGGGGGGGCCAAGCAGGGTGGTTCCAGAATTTTTTCAGGGAGGCGTGCTGAAATGTAGACCTGTTATTTTCTCCATACACTTAGGACTCCGAAAATCAATAGGTGGGGGGGGGGGGGGGGGGGGGGGGCTCATGCCATATTTTCAATGGGGCGCGCCAATAAAATCCAAAACCATTCACACTATGTTAATTACAAATGCACCCTTGTCACGACTATTTCTTTAGGGGGAGACCGTTCGCATGTACATCACAATCCTTCTTTTTGCTATAATGCAATGTCTTTTTCACCGAATTTATTTTTTTTGGGGGGGGCGAGACAAAAAAAAATGGCTAAAGCCCCCCCCCCCCCAGCCCCCCGTAGAACCGCGCCTGTCAGGTTGGCAAAGATAATATTGTGTGTTGGTAAACCACCCCCACCCGAAATATTATTATAGAGTGCCCTTTTCGCACGAGTGCATTTTTCCACAAGGGCACTCGCGAATAAAAAAGGCGCTCGTGAAAAAAAGGCAATCGTGAGAAAAGTGCGCTCATAAAAAAAAGGCCCTGGTGAAAAAAAAAACGCGCTCGTGAAATAGTAGCGCTCGTGAAAAAAAGGGCACTCACGAGAAAATGGCGCTCATGAAAAAATATTTTTCGCGAAAAAAAGGCGCTCGTGACAAAAGGCAATCGTGAGAATAGTGCGCTCGTGAAAAAAGGGCCCTTGTGAAAAAAGGCGCTCGTGAAAAAAAGGCGCAAAAAAGCATTCGTAAAAAAAGGCCCTTTTTACACGAGTGCCGCGAACGTCTGGAATAGTGCCGCAATTTAAAGCGCCACGTGTTGTCCGCCACCTATTGTCCAATGGGGTCATGTATGCCCCCCCCCCCTTGTTTTTTTGTTTTTACTGAGGCTGAGTGACCGGTGTAAAAAAAAAAGAAGTAAAAGAAAAAAAAAACACCTGTCTACCTTTCAGCAGGGATGAGGCGAGTGCCCCTTTTCACGTCTACCCCCCTCCCCCATCAAAATGACCTTGCTACGCTACTATAATGACCTTGATAGTGATGGTTATGATTGTGGTTTTGTCCCTGTATGGGGCCATGGCTGTGGGTAGGTTGTCAAAGGTGGTGATGGGTTGATGTTTCTGGTGGTAATGGTGAGGATGATGCTGGAGGAGATGGTGATGGCGATTTACATCCCTTTGCGGGTCATTGGGTGTGGTCAGGTTATCGAAGACATGTAGGTGAGGTGATGGCGATGATTATTATAGTGATGATGGTGGTATTGATGGTGATGATGGTGATTTATATTCCGGTATAGCGGCGGACCATGAGCCCATGAGTGTTGTCAGGTTGACAAGCAAGATAGCATGGTAGTGATGTGTTGATCATGATAGTGTTTTAATAGCGACGATGGTGGTGATGATGGCGGTGATTGTGATTTTCAACCATGTATGGGCCCAGGTTATGATGAGGTTTTCGGGGATGATTATGGCGGTGGTGATGGTGGTGGTGTGATGATGGTGGTTATTTTTAAGCACCATCATCACCACACTCATCATCATATTCATCTTTACCACCACGCTAATCAACATAATCACCATCATCATCATCGTTCCTTGATTCCCTGATTCACACAAATAAAAAAAGGAATATGCATGAGTAATAACTACGGCATAAGTAACGTACGTACCCGGAAGTTGTTTTGCGAGGCTAAGGAACTAGTGTGATATCCTTTTCCGTTGGAGGACATCCACAAGTACAGCAAATTTCGGTAGAAGCTCCTGGAATGTGAGCGAGGGACTGACTGAGACTCCGCCCCAACGACTCCACAAAACCCCGCCAACAATTTAAAGAAATCCTCTGCCTTCCTCTGCCATAAACTAATCAACTTCGGCAAGAGCATTGGGTGGGGCACCGTCATAGTACGACTGCAAAATGTTGACATGCAAGTTGGAGTTTCCCAACTGCGCATGTTCAATTTGGAAACACCATAGATGTTAAAGGTCAAACGTTTATCAGTGCCCTTTAAATTTCACACATTTAAAGGGGAAGAGAGAAATCGAGCAGAAAAAAAAATCAAAACTTAATGACAAATGACTTTTTGGTAATGTCATTAGGACATTTTATCAGTTTGTGTCATCAGGAAATTTAATCAGGTTGTTTTCAACGGGGAATATTTGTAAAATTTGTGGGCGACTGGAAAAAGTCTATCATTTTACTCGAGCCCTTCAAAACATCTGATACAGGCCGATCATTTTCTGTACGGAATCATGTGAGAATACGCAAAGGATTGTGGGGTAAGTATACTGACCTGACGTGCGCGCGAAGGGTCCACCGTACTAATTCAAACCCTATTGAAAACAAGAAAAAAAAATTGAAAACAGTGTAAAATAAACAAAGTTCAGGGCCAAATAACATGCAAGCCAACATCACTGGGGTTTCTTAAACAAAAATAAATTATTGTCTTGTCTTTCATCTTTTCATTTCTTTTTAATTTTAGGTAGATCAGCCGATTACATTTGTAAATATTCACACCCAAACAAAATCACCTCCCGAAAAGTGATAGTTCCCGAGCCTGCATGTAGCCATTTTACAAGTGGCATCCTTCCACTTTCACAGGCAAATAGGACCCGTTTTTCATCCGTAAGTTTATCACGCCTGCCCTCAGATGGAAGCCCAAAAACCAGAAAGTTGATCCTTGGGTATATTTACGCAATTCCACCGTTTTTTAAGCCAAACGGTCTCCGTTTTCAAAAGAAATTGTGGGGGGGGGGGCACTTTTTATGCTAATGACTCGCGTAGAAATTGTCACTTGAATTAGTTCAGTGCGACCCGAATGAACAGCCAGCAGTGGTGACCTCGTGTCAAGACCGTCATCACAGGTTGGCATCCAATCACGATATCCTATTCTGACGACAAATCATCCCATACAGCGTGCTTTCGGTTCATGGCAGCGGAGTACGAGTACGAGAAAGTTCAGGTTCGTTTAGAATTTCTCATCGGGGGGAAAGCCCCTCGGTGAGTAATCGTGTTCATATGCAAATAGCTTTATATTAAATGTGTTTATTGTAGTTACGTTCCCTGATCTGATAATAGAGCCGGAAAGCACGCCATTTTGTCTTTGAGCTTCCGGACCCCTCCGCGACCTTTCTATGGGGATTTTAACGGGGTTGCCCTATCTCTTGCTATAATTTTTGACAGAATGATTTCTAACCGTAATCATCCCCGAGAAACATTTCGTTGGAATTTTATCTTGCCATTCCAGAAAAAAAATGATGAGAAATTAGTTGGCGATCGGTAAAAACTAATTTACTAACGACCATCCACATCTTGATTTTCGTACCATAGGTCTCCTTGTTCGAACACATTTATTGTATTCACATTGCGTACTTGCGTCAGAACGAAAATGATAACGACGCGAAGATTTACCTACCTACGTCCGATGAATTCTAGATTTAATCGGGCTTGCTTGAATTATGCTTGAATACAGTTCTTAATAACGGTCATTTAAAAAGGTCTTTGTAAAATGTTTTTACTGCAATAATGTTTTTATATAAAATAAACACATGTAACAAGAGGCTCACAAGATGATTTTTTTTTTTTAGATCGTTAGGTATGTTTATACCCTGCTGTTAAAGATAGATCTTCCAAACATCTCATGGCTTGAAGAGTAGTTGGGGTTTGATTTTTTTTCCCTCAAATCATATCGTTGGATGAATCTCTTGTTGTTCACAAGTTGTTTCAGATCAGGATATTACTGCACATAAGATTTAACACCATGCAAGATGAATCAAAAAGGAAGTGAAATGGATTATTATGTTTTTGTTTCTTAAACAGCAATCAAATATGATGCACCAATTAAGTGTGTTTAGTAGAGCAATTTTTTTCGACTCCGGTGGCGGCTTGTGAACAAAAGCAACAACAAAGTCATACACAACTGCCATTACAATATGCATAAAAATGCACAATGAGGCAAAGTTAATAGGAAATTCATTGAATTATCATGTATACTGAATATTGTATAAATTGCCTCGGTAAACCAATTTTAAAAATACCCAAAAATATTGTCCACAAGCAAATTAAAACATGGAACCTGTATTCTTTGAGATGAGAGCAAACAAACTATGAGGCGCTGTTTGGTTAAGTTTGTTAAATTTTTGGTAAGTAAAAAATAACATTGTTTACCCAAAGTAGATGGCGCACTAGCTCCTTTTGTGTCAATAATACGCTAAACAGGGCGAGTCAAAAAGAAAGTGACCGAATTAGACAAAAAGTTTTAAAAGAGGTTTGGCTAATTCCATTTCAAATAAATAAAATAGGGATAAGATTATGTTATTGACTAGCTGTGAAAATTTCACGTAATTTGCATACTCCATTCCCAAGTTATGTGTATTTTAATAAAAAAAAATCACAAAATTCAGCTGCCACCACTGATCATTTACCGTTAGCTATGAACTAATGAATACCATTAAAATAATGAAACTTAGACGTCACACCTCCATGAATGAACGACGACTTGTAAAGGATATCAGAAAATTCGCCATCAATATTTTAGGGTAAAACTTGACTGGTTTATCATTTTCAAAACACCAAATCTGACACAAACAAAATAATTTTTCAGTATTGAATTAAAATGATTAAAATCTCATTTGCATTTGAATGCCAGTATGTAATCTGTAATTCTCACTCAGCTTCACAGCTTCCAGTGACATTCCTTAGACACTACAAGAATGGGTTCTTTAAGTAAAACACGCATATTCTCCTACAGGCATCATTTTCAGACCATCCAAAAATAAGTTACTGTCCTGGATCCATCAAAATCCCCCAACTTTTTCAATATGGAGGTATCCTGAATCTGCCGAAATCCTCCAAAATGGGTGTGGATTTTGATGGATTCATGTACGTATTGAACTGGGATTTGCTCATATCTTTATCGTGCTGTAGACCGACACCACGAAGTGAACCCCCGCGAAGTGGAAAATGTGTGTTTCGAGATACAAGCGATTTAAGTTAGCGATGTTTTGAAACGGTGATCTGAACATCGTTTTAGCCTCAAAATTTTTCGATGTTAGTGTCACTTCGTGGTGACGGTGACTGAATGTAATGGTTATAATCGAAATATTCTTCAAAGATTACTTAAGCAATTTTATTAAAAAGATGTCTTCCACAATATCAAAACATGTATTTACAAGGTAAAATGAGTGACGTTATGTATTTTAAAGGCATTATATGATAATTTTTTTTGATGAATTTTGTTTGTTCCCAATAATAACACCACTCAAAGTCCATAGAAAAGTGTCCAAATCTAACATGTTGAAGTTACACTTTTCGAGAAAACAGTAAAAAAAAAAAACATATACGCAACCTTTGATCCAAAACACGATTTCGTCCAAATAACACTCGCAGTCCTCAATTGACTTATTGTTGAAAATCACCTACATTTCTTGAATCCCGGTACGTTTTTGATAATTATTCGATATGCTTTTGGTGCATGGGCGTCGCCAGGATTTTTTCTAGAGGGGGGCAAAACGTAACATGTAGATGCAAATGATCCAGTATAGGCCTACCTTTAAAACAAACTATAGTCTTCGGCAAGTCGTCAGGCTTTCGGTAGGCCTACTTTGAAAACCTGACGACTATGTACATGATGACATATCATTTACATTTTGCTGCACCACGTACCAGTGCCATTCATCAAACTCGGTTTTACCCTGAAGTTAACCTTGACGAGGTATTTCCTTGATTTAGTCTTTGTGTCCCCCTCTTCACTCTTTTAGCTTCAATCAACGAAAACAAAATGTCTTTTTTCCTTTTTTTTACCGATGCAAGGCTAAACTGTACCTTTTGCTTCCATCTTGCTTCTGCACATGTTACTTTGTATATAGACAAATGCAAAGACTTGTTAGTGGCCTCTGCGATGGTGAGAAACGAAGCCGGCACCTGAGCTCTGTATAATTAACAAAAATGCAATGAAGTGCATTTTACCTCAGGTGGACTACTCATGCACGGAGCCCTAAGCTTCGCTGCATCGATCTGACGCTTAATGTCTTGAGCTAACTTATCCCAATTTAGGCCTACCCTCTCTTGAGTGGCATCGAAGCAAGAGAGGATATCTTGAAGTTCCCGTGGGACTGCAGATTTGTCCCTTCGAAGCGGGAAAATGACGTGACCGGCTTTCTTGAGTTTCAGAGCATGATGCATGGGAAACTCGCACTCCCTCTCGAAACCACTTGTAAGGACGAACAAAATACAAGCACTGCTTTCCATCAAATGCAACTTACAGCTAAGGACAAAGGACCCTGCCAGAGAATTTTCTTGGCTTGTGCACCCCTTTAATTTTCTCATCTCCAACTTAGGAAGCAATTCTTCGTGCACCCACTCTGCGTCACTCGCCGTGTGTAGCACAAAGAAGTCAAAATCTTTCAGCTTCGGATCAGAGCCTTCTTCGGGTGGTGAATCTTGAAGGGTCATGCCTCTTATTCCCTCCACTAGTGATGCGGCAGCCCCATCTGCTGGCTTATCTAGGGTTTGGTTGGACGATGAACCTGTCGCACATTGACTTGCTTCAGAGAGTCTCGGCATCTGAGTAAGGTCATCAAGGCCTCCTTGTCATAGAGAGAACAAAGAAATCCTTTCAAGGTCGGTATAGGAGAACGAAGGAAAACATGGATAATAGTCAACTTGAACTCATCGAGCAGATGCTTGGGTAACCTTTCCTGATTTTGTTATTCCCACGCTATTACGTACAGACAAGCGCTCTCCTAACAAAACAAATTGTAGATTCTCTCTTTCTCACTTATTATTTTTTTTGGCATTATGCTTGAAAAAAAAATGAAACGAGACACAGGAAATTTTGTGTGAAATCTTATACTCTAGTCTATAATAGTCAGTGACTCATCCTTTTAAATTTTAGATACGAAACTTGCTTTTTCAACGCTGTATCTTTTTTTGTGGGTGAATCATGCAAACTTATATGGGCTCCGTGCACAAGTACTCCCTCAACGGTAACTTAAGGAGAGTTAGGGGAGACCACTTCAGGATGATCCTGGCCGGATTGATATAATTGATTGTTCGTAGATTTATGACAAGTGTGTGAATGACACTTCACTGGTTGGCACAAGCTGTATCAATTGTGCAAGCGAGGACTACTTGTGCACGAAATCCGATGGTTTTGACTTGTGTACACATCACCCTCTATATTCTATGTTTTTGATGTAAATTTCTTGATCTCGCAGTATACCCAGACGAAAGGGCTTCGAATAGTTGGCTGCAGACTCTGTAGCAGCAACTGCAGCTGCTACAGAGCTTTCAGCCAACTTTAAGGAGTCCTGTTGTGTTACAACGGCTGAGCAGTCTACCCTAATTGGTAGTCCTGGCGACCGAGAGGGGAATCGATTAAAGTAGACCTCATGCACGGTGCGCCCCCTCTGGGAGCAGGTGTTGTGATTCAGATTCGTCGACGATGAAAGTACAATGCGTCTATACATGCGTATTAAGGAGGAGCAAAGACCTGCCCTCTGATCTGACGTCACATGCAAGGAGTCTTTTGGGAGTCAATTATAATTTGATCATTATCAATAGCTGAATCGGGAAGAGTTCCATTTCTTTTCACTTTCTGTCTTTTTTGTATACTACCCGTGCTCTGCAACAAGTTTGAGTTTTTTTCTCTCCTGATGAATTTTCATCTTCTTCGATTTATTATTTATTTTTATTTATTTTAACTGAAAAAAATTATCTTTTACGTCCTTCTCAGGCAAATGCAATGAAAAACGCGAAAATTTAACTTGACAAAAATCTTGTAAAAAAAGTTGTAATGGAAACCTACCCGCGCCTCCCGAAGGAGGAGATGGTTTGACTTCCTCTTGAGCCTGGGCAATGCTTGTACTTCCATCCCTGATTGGTATCTTCTGAGCAGGTCTTGCATTAAAGGGGCTGAACCAAATCTCCTTGAGCTTCCCACCTTTGCGAACAGGTGATGAAAGTGGCGACCGCAGTTTCTTCGATGTCAGCACCTTCAAAAGGCTTCCATTGTCTGGGATGGTTCTGCAGTATTCGGCAAACGACATCATTTCTCTCTCGTACTCTTCTTGCCAGGAGCTGCAGCAGTAATTAATGAGGTTCACTTCTCCATGCTTACTGACTGCCTGTCGGAGAGATTTCTCCATCTCTCTAAACAGAGCTGCATTGTTGTCGGTTGTGTGTTCGGATTCCTCTCGCACCAAGCACAGGTAACTGCAAAACATCTCATAGATATAACCCGTAAAAGGACTATCTGATTCGATGGCCAAAGCCTCTTTATAGCATTCTACACATTTCCGGTATTCGCCGATTTCAAAGTAGCATCGTCCACGACCTTGTCTAACTTCTCTCTGTGCTTCATTCTGATCATCATTGGTAGCTCGTTTCAGATAGGTGAATGCTTTTTCCACGTACTGTCGTGGTCTGTTTATGCCATATAGATTATAATTACTTTGAGCCATGAGAAGATGCAACTCGGCCATTTTCACCAGGTCAAATTCAGCGTTCCGGAACTCTATCGCTTTGTCAAGATCGCCCTTTGCCTTCTTTAGCTTGGACATGTCAAGGCAAAACGTACTGTCTTCCTCCGCCTTTCTCATCTGATGCATCAGGCTCTTCACGAGGATTTCACCTCTTGTGTGGAAAGCGTAATAGTTGCTGCTGCTCCCATCAAGTTGAATAGATGTGTCCAGGAGTGTGATTGCTTCTTTTATTCGTCCTTTCTCGAGCGAATACACAAAGTTCCCGTACCTAGCAAGGAGCCTTGGGTTGTCGGGAGAGTTTCTCATTGCCTCTTTCATACACTTCTCTGGATCCGCTATGAGCTTCCTGTCAACTTCTTCCGGTACGTCATTTGAATTCAAATGGTTTCTCTTCTGAACCTTGCGGAGTATGTCTGCCAAGCTACGCCAACTCTCCCAACAGTATTCCGAATCTCCTGGCTCAGTGTGCGTTAACTCATGAAATAATGTCACCGCCTTTTGCATGTGATCCGTGGCTTCTTTGGGGTGATACATATTAATGAATGTGTTGAAGACTTTGTGGGCATTTTTAGCCATGCAGAACGTCCACACGTTGCGTTCAGACGGTGCCATCAGATTGCCAGCAATATCCATTGCTTCCTGGAAGATTGCGTTGGACTTGATCAACCTGTCTTGGGCAGGTGTACCTCGGTCAGTGTGGAGATCACAGGCATACGCAAGCCTGCTCAGCCCGACATCTTGCCTTCGCTAGCTGGTTCGTCTTCTGTGCCTCAAGTCTTTGTCTGAATTCTTCGGCATCTCTTGACCTGTCAAGTTCTTCAAGCGTGTGTTCCATGTTAGCAATTGCATTCAGGTTATGTTCATCCTTTGATAGGACTGATTTCAAAGTGTATTCAGCCTCTTCGTACTCCTCGAGACGCAGTTGCAGAAGTCCTTTCATATTGAGGATGGCAAACTCTTCTTCACGACCAGCCCGTGCTTTTAAATCACCTTCAAGTTCGAGAAGTTTTCTTCTAAGAGTGTCCTTGTTGACTCCACTTTGAAGATTGATTGGAAGTGGAAAAATGGAAAAACCCCTCCATGACGAGGCTAAAAAACGAAAACAGGTAAATGATAATTTGGACACGGTTTGCACCAACCGTTAAGACCATGATATTGTAACGATAAATGGAAAACATAGGCCTAAAAGAATGAGTTCTTTTTGGACACTGATAGGTAACATAATAAATCGAGCAGTTAAAATTGGGTCAAAGATTTGGCAGCCTTCGCTGATAACGTCACAATTGAAAAACAAATGTGTGAAACATTACTCATCAGGGCCGTAGGCGGGGGGGGGGGGGGGGGGGGGCGGACGCACGCACCTCCCCTACCCCCCCCCCCCCCCCCCCCCCCCCCCCCCCCCCCCCCCCCCCCCCCCCCCCCCAAATGATAAGGTCCACTTCATGGTAAAGAACGGCAACTTTTACCACGCTGGCTGCTGCCCTGCGCATACATTATTTTCTTCTTTTGTACTTTTCAATCGCTCTATTTACCCAGTGCTTCACGCATGCTCCATAATTATGATTCACCTTTACCTCGCATAATTCGCTGCTTTGCTTCTTGCTGCGTGCACTGCAAAAACTGCAGTATTAAATTTACACCATTGGTATCTATAATTATCCGGTTCGTTAGTGTGACGTCACCTCCAGCACTTTCTGCATGATTGGAACCGAAAGTTAACGCAGCTCGAGCGTTTGTAGCCAATGAGCGCCAGTAATCAGTGCTGCGCGCGTGTGTATGACGTTTTCACTAACGAACCGGATAGGACCATCTGGTGTTAAATTTTACTGGTAATGTCCTATATAGATACCGAATGGTGTTAAATTAACACTACAGTTTTTGCAGTGTGAAAGCAATTCATACATGATTAAGATGTCGTAACGTTTCATGTGCAGTGTACGTTTCGTATTTTATCCTCCTATAATCACAGTAACCGTAACACGAAATGCAAAATTTCAGTCCGAGGCGAAAGTGCAAGCACAAAATACAGAATACAACAGCATAGTGATTGACTAAGAAATAGGTGCCACTACTAAAAACGGTAAAACTATACCTGTTCGGTTGTTTTCTGACACTTCTTCTAATATGTTGACAACTCCTCTTCCGGTGTCGCTTTCTTATAGGACATTAGGATAGTTGCTCGTTTTGAAACAATTGCCAACAGTCTAAGCTCCTTCTCTCAGAAAAAAACCTCATCAACGGGCAAGAGCATGTGACATGAGCCCAGAAACTGCTCTTTTCGATACAATCACCAACCAGGTATACACAATAGATGTGCATACATGTACGTAGGCCTTGTCAAAGCTTCACACGCCCAATGGAATTTGCCTTAACTGCGCTTGCGCATAATTATGTTTTGTCCACGCAGCCGCGGGTGAAATGTCATGGTTAATCGATTAATTTTTACTCTTCACGGAGGTACGGTAAACGTTCAGCGATATACATAATTAAGTCGGGAGTGGTAGTCATCGATTGGCGTACACGTACATAGTATTAGGTGCGTGTACATGTGACATGTACATGTAAGATTATGCTCTTTCGCAATGTGGGGAAACCCCTGTTGAGTGTATAAATTATGCTCAGTATTGGCAAAAGATTGTGTAGACAGGTATATGTATCTGTTGAGGCAAAATGGGAATAGAAAACACAAAGATAAGTAGGTCTTCCAGATAGAGCAGAACCTTACTGCTGGCCTGAAATTCATTCAGCTGAACTGTGCGTCTGTTACAGTTGCGTCACCGTTTCAAAAACTCAACCATATTTTGTAGGCGTACATCAGCAAGAAGACCGCGATCTCAATGATGTAAAATCTGTTAAAGGGTTCTTAACCTTATACACCTGCTTGGCTCAATATCATGCCAACGAATGTGATCGTGACCACAGTTGTGATGGAGTAATCAATGAAAATGCTTATCCTCACACCAAGCTAATTAACCTTGCCTTAAGTGACCATACAACTCGAATAAGAGTTTTTTTTTTCGGCAACAGAGACGAATTCAAACGGCACTGACGGAATACAGATGATGTAAGGTGCTTAATGGTTGTTGCCCTGCCTAACTTTGAAATTGAATGATGAAAGACTGATTGGTCACACACAAATATAAATTCTTCGAAGACAAATTCATCGTAAACGTGATAAAATCACCAGAAAAGCCTGTCTTAATTATTTAACATTAGGCGATTGCACTTTGTTTAAAATATTTCACTATCCAAATGAAGATTCTTTGACGCTATGGACACAATGATAATGACACTTTTAATTCAAGGTAACAGTGCATCATACGTTTGACGTTTAATAACATTTAATATATATTACTTATAGCCTATTTAGGTAAGGGGGCTGCATCCCTCGTTTTCTATTGCCTGCCTTTCTGCATTTTTATGATATGACTCGGCCACTGAATTTTGACAGAAAGACTAGGATTGAATTAGTTCAAAAGGAACAACTAAGTTTATGCCAAGAAATTAATTTGATGAATCTCAAGAACAAGTGACTGACGTTAATATTTCTATGTCATTAAGTACCAACCTCGATCACAGTGGAACCTCTTGGTTTGGTGCGGGACGAATGTAAAGGAAAACATCATTTAATAAACAAATAATGTTTATGAGTGCAATGGTAAGAATAAGGTGACATATGGGATGTTCCATTTCACGAGGCGAAGCCGAGTGGAATGGAGCATTCCATCTTTTTGTCACCGAATAAAATTATTCTTTCCATTGCACGAATGTGAAACATTCATCATTTGTTTTATACAACACCTGAATAAATCCTCCTCATCTGATTGGTGTAAACCACCAATAGTGTGACCATGCAATATTACTTATATTTACCTTGAGGTGCGCGAGCGTATAGGTTGGGACGAATAGTTCAATGACATGTGATCAACGACCCACCAATCAAATGACGGGGATTTATTCCTGGTTGTAAAATCTTGCACGTTTGTATCAAGTTTTAAGACAAATTGATATGGTCTTTATTTCATGCGTGTCGTCCAATCATTCACGTTAACTATTCAACAGATGATCATGTAATTTTATAGACCATAATATTACAGATTATAAAGTTAAATTAAACATTTTCTCTTCACATCGTTAAATTTAGTGCATGTACCGAAAGTACTGTCACAAATTGCCCTGCAATTTGTGTGAACTATTTAAATAATACAAACGTGGATAGCTTAAATCTTGTGATGCAGGTCTACAACTACAGTAGGCGTAAATAAAAAAAACTTTAAAAAAACATATGACGCTGAACAAAATGCGACCTACTTAATATATGTAACAGAATTACTGATTTTTACATGCAAACAAATTCTACAAAGAAAACTCGTTTTTTGTTTCCCCCAAACTGATATAACACATGTTACTGGATTTTCCTAGTCCAAAAAATATAAGAATCCTAAACGGGGAAATTGATACAAAAGAAATTTTATATAGTTCTAATGATTCTATGTACAAAATATAATACAAATATCTTGAAATTCTAGGTCAAGAATTCCTTTTGGGCTCATTGCAAGATCATCCAATCTTCAATTAACTGTTGCGTATCAATTCTTCCTTATTATTGTGCAATCTCAAGCAATATTTAGACCGATCCAGTAAGCCCCGTCCCATAATGCTCTGACCAATCACAGCCGCGATGTATGTCCGACATGCGTGCGTGTGCGCGCGTATTATACGCCACAGGAGCGGAGAGGAGCACGTGTTAATTGACCACGTGTGCATTGGGCGGCGCTTACTGGATAGTAAGGTAGACCTTTCTTGCAAAAACTACGGAAGTTTAACATTGCGAAAATGAAGAACAGTTTTGAATGTTTTCAAACATGGTTCGATTGCTGAAAGTACAAAAATAATCAACAACAAACGCCACCCAAGACTTGATAAAATGACTCTTTCGAAAATAATAAGGGACCGGTGTTATTACATGCAATTTTTTTGGCAAAGTCTCTTGCCAACCACGGCCTTAAATGTACGCCCTTGTGGCAGCCCATTCAAAATGGCGCTCAATGTTTACAAACGAAAGAAAGGTCTATATTCGTAAATTTATTCTGTAAAAAAATGTACAAAGTTGAGCATTTCTATGAAGGGGACGTTACAAAATTACAGAATTGAAGTTAGCATTCGGTTAAAAACCTTAAACCTCACGTCATTTTTTTAAAATACAAAATAATTTCATACAAAGAACATGAAGACTGTCAATTAAGACATGTTGTTGCATAAAGAATAAGAAGCTTTGAAAAAGAGACAATAAATCATTGACTAGGAAAAAAACTATACATTTGTAAAAACATAAATTTACACAGAATATACATTTTTTTCAAACCTTCAAAGCCTTTTTACTGCTCCACTCAGTACCATAGCCGAGAATTGCAAGCTTGAAGTAGGCCTTTTTCGTGAATACTGACTTGTTTGGTATTTCATAGCACCACATTGAATAATAGAAATACAATGTCTTTAAATGCACAAAAAGCTACCCATTGATGGGTCCAAACAAGGACTGACTAGTTGAAATCAGTAAATATTGTTCAGTCTAGCTACTGTAGCAACTCCACGAATTCCAAATAACTTGCCATAAATGGACGCACCTTTCGGCAAGAGTACCCATTCCTTGATACCTCAAATGACCTCGGATTGAAAAACTACATGCTCATGTTAGAATGTTAATGCTGTGCTGCATAGCATTATAGCTGTATGGAGTTGTAGTCAAGTCCTCACAAGTCAACTGCAAGCAAATTACTAGTCAATCACAAGTAAATCGCAAATCAATCACATGTCCAAGACAAGTCAATCACACGCCAATCACAAGTCAATCACTTGCCAATCACAAGTCAATCACTTGCCAATCACAAGTCAAGTCTTGAAGTCTTAAGTCAAGCTATTTACACGAACTACAACAAACCATTTGTCGCTTGGTCTTCCCCTCTTTCTTGAGACCTGACTTGGACTTAGCACTGACATTGTGACTAGATATCGACTTGTAATAAAATTAATTATAAAGTCTCAATGATGCCAGCCGGCACATCTGCCACACACATAACAGTGGTGACATTTGTTTTCTAATGAGAATGCATACCTGTCTAAACATCATGACTGGTGAAAATTGTCACCTCAGATAGCTGGGTATTCTGGAGAAAGCTTATTGCTTTGCTGTCTGCATCGAGGCACAAATCAAAGCCAAGTTACTCTTATACTCATTGAAGCAGTTACGTTTCAGATTTTTATAGCGTTTCCTAAACAGAAACATTAGTAGCTTTCTAGAAAACTGAATTTACCCTGAAGCATCATGGAATATCATATTGAATACCATATGTACCAACTATTCAAACAAGCATGAACTTTCACAGAGTAAGCAACATCAAAACACTTTTACCCTGTACTTTCCCAGAATCCACATAATACATATTCCTAAACACACATCGAATACAGAAGTCTGCAGCATTTAAATGGTTCTCAAGCATTTCTTCTTCTTCTTTTTTAAATAGAACACACATGTTTTAGTTTAAGAGTCACACTGAAAAAAAGTCTCCAAAGGTCCTGACATCTGTCATCCCATTAGCATCCACGTTAACAGGACTAGCAGGAAAATGTGTGCTTTGTAACAAAAGCCTCTGGTGGGATTCGCACCAGAGCCCGTCATTTTCTCAGTCTTGGGAGGCTCCACCACAATGTCTGTTTCGTCAGTCGAGACAAGGTTGTTCGCTGGCTCAGGGCAGCCCATCCAGTCAACATCAAAGGACCTAGGGAATCCCTTGTCCACCTTGCCCCGACTCTCGTCAAATCGCCAGTATTTCTTGTTTCTCACGAAGTAGGTGTACCAAAGACCATTTTCTATTTGCAAGAAAAAAAATAGTTTCAGTGTTACACAGTGTGCAGTTTTACTTTACTTTACTACTTTGTTAATTATTTCTAGCAATGAAACCAAGAATTCCTCAAAAGTGCCCCAAGCATTGTAAATGGCAAGCCAGAAGTAACCTGGGCCCAATTTCACGGCGCTTTGCAGAAAAGTTGGGCTTAGCATAGCAGAAAAATTTGCAAACCTTAAAACACTATTTCATGGCGTGGATGTGCTAACGGTCGCGTGTGCATGGATATTTCTATTGTTACGTCACTAAGTAAAGCAAATATTCGCGTATGCATGCCTTTTGCTGTGCTTAGTCTTACGGTCTCCATGAAATAGACGGAGGCTCTGTTAGCAGAAAATTGTGCGCTCAGCAGCATCATGAAATTGGGCCCTGTACAGAGAAGACAATGAGACTAAGAACAGTTTCAGAGGTGGAAGGAAAATCCCAGCATATTCTTGGGAAAACCTACGGAATCAGGTAGGGACTAAAAACCCAGTCCGCATGTGGCAAGGGCAGAATCGAACCCGGGTCACAGTGGTGGAAGGCGAGAAAAGAACCGCTACGCCAACCTGACTGCCCAGGTTGGTGAACAACCAGAGTTTCCAAGTTGGTGCACTTGGGTGACAAATGCCCCCTTGGTTCCATTACCTCTTGCAACTCACGATTACAAGCTGAGCATGGCGCCACTTCAATTATATAATCCAAATATATGGTCCTCATGAGATTAGTCTACCTACCATCGACAAATCTGAAGGCTGTATCCATGTTGCTGGGAACATCAGCATCCCACTTCTCTTTGACTTCCTTTGGATAGCCCGTGTCTACCTGCCTCTCCATCTCATCGTACCTCCAGTATTGGTCTCCTCTGAAGAAGTAGGTCTTGCCTGTAGCACAAATAAATTATTAGACATTCATCCACAAATCTTGGAGCTTTGCATGGTGAATCCGGGAGGAGGTTTTTTTCCTGAAGGCACCACTATCAAGGTTAAAAATCACTCAGAATCAAGGAAAAAGGGAAACAGGACTGCAAACGGACAAACAATGACAACTTTCTGAAGATGGCATTGCTATGTCTAAGTGAGGTGAGCAACCACCTCACAGAGCACCAACAGTCTACCTAAGGATGATTGAAACAAAATCTTTCAGGAGGTTTATCTGCTGATTTGTACCTTCCTTGATCCTGAAAATCATCCAAAACCCCTAGGAGGTTTTGAAAGATCCTAGAGATTCAGGGTTTGTAACAAAAGTTGGTACAGGCCATTAAACATAGAGGAACTACAGCAACAACCTTCAATGCTCTTCAACCAGAGTTGTGATTAAGCCACTTATCATTTGCTTTTTGTGCATTTTTTTTCTTTCTTTGAAGCAACAAAATTGCTCAAAATGTTAAGTAGGCTGCATAATAACTATCCTGTTGACCTTTTAGCTCAGTGGCTACTATAAATGTTGAGAAATGTAGAAAACACATTTTGAGTGTCGTAAACCATCTTTGCGGGGAGTGTGGCCTTGTGGTTAGGGTTTGTGACTCATGATCAGAGGGTCAGGGGTTCGAATCCAGCTGCATGTCAAATGTTGTGTCCTTGGGCAAGCCACTTCACCCCCACTTGCCTCTCTCCACCCAGGAGTGTAAATGGGTACTGGCATTAGCTGGGGAGTATACTGCAATGGACTAGCATCTGGTCCCATTTTCACAGGTTATTTCGTACCAGTCCGTTCGTCACTTTCAGCACAGTTTTTCACATTTAGTCAGTAGGTCTTCAATGATTTTACCAATGTACCTTTGTGCATTTAAATCAATCTCAACTCAAAATTATAAGTCAGGTCACGAAGTAATCACAGAGGGTGAACACTGACAGTTGTCACAATTGTCACAATTCATTTTGTCAGCTTGTCACTTGTTGTCACATCAGTTTAATTGTGATGGACTCTTTCTTGTTGACTTGTCGTGGCTTGATTGCAACCAGGCCTTGCCATACCTGTTTCTCCCCAAGGCAAAGCGGCATCGATGTCGTCCGGCAGGCCAAGCTCTCTTATCGGTCTAGGAAAGGAAGGATCGCGATCTGTCCCTGTGTACTCCCAGTAACTTGCACCTGAAAAGTTATGTTAAAAAGAAAGAAAGATATGATGACTTCTAAAATGTGAATTATGTCATCAAGATTTTATTATTAGCAAGAAAACACAATGTTGTGTGAGTTAAAGGTTTTCTGTGTCAGTGCTCTGATGAAAGAAACTCTCAGTGTGTTTCCTCCCAACTAACTAGGGTAATATAAAACATAATTGACAAATGTGGCTGGAACACTGGGGTTTTTTTTAGCCAAACATTTTTGCACTCAGCAACCTTATTGGCTTTGAGGTTTCATCCAGGGTTTTATTTTAGGAGATTAATTATGAAGGAAGTTTGTTGCGAGGTACCCAAGGAAACGATTGAGAGATATCACGTCCCGCATGTTTCATACCAGGGGAATATAGAAGGTCTGACTGCATGGGTGTGTACCAAACCATTTATATAAGGAAATCCATGAGGGCACCAGCATAGTTATCAAAAGGGCCAGAAGATGTTGAGGGTCATTAAAGGTAGTATAATAAGCCATTTGCGAGTAACCTATACCCTTTGGGATTTACATTTGAAAAACATCTGGTACACTGACTTGCTCAAAATGCTTGGCACATTTTAACTTTCAATTCTCCAGACAAATGACACTGTTGCTAATCACATGATTCGGGGCAAGCTCTTGCATACTTACGTAAGAGACGCTCAGCACCAATACATTGTTCACAATGGGTGAGAACGGCACAAAGACACCAGACCATACTGGAGCTTGGGGTTGCTAGCATAAGGCTTGCCTCGAATCACGTGATATAGTAACAGCCTCTTTGGTCAGGGAAAATGCAAAGTTAAAACGTGCAAAGCATTGGATTAAGTCAGCGTTCCAGATTTTATTGAAATTTAACTCGCAAATGGCTTATTGTTTTTGATGTAATTTTGCTGTAAAGTGTTTTGTTCATAGATGCTGGAAAAACCAAGGAAAACATGCTGTTCTTGTAATCTGGTTTCCTTACCCCATACTTCAGACGAAACAGAGCAATTTATAGACGTTGGGGAATTGTCAGGTCAGGGAACCAGAGTACCTGACTTGCACCCATTCACGGATGTGTAACTAATTGTTACCAAAATGTGGACTAACTAAATTTGGTAAATTGGGGGCAGTATTTGTAAAAAGTCAGTTTTTCAGACAATGGTCGGCCAAGCATCGTTGGAAATTAATATACAAATTCCACTTTTATTGAACATGACAGCACACCAGGTGCCATGATTTCACAGGATGCTTGAGACTATCAATCACTTACAGTCAAGTAAGGCATGTAATAATAATTTGTTAGTGTATGTTTTTTTTTACCAAACCAAAACTGTTTTGGTTTGGAAAATATGGTAAATGATTGCTAACTGTCGGATATCAACCGTAATTTCACCCACTGAAGTTGTAACCTTGTCAAACTGGTTCAAGTCCAACTTCGAATTGTTAAATCAAGCAATACATGAAATGGCTTTTGAAATAATGCTAAATACCTTTGAAGAACAGAATCTTGTCGTCGATCCGTTCGTATGCAGCATCGACTTTGACTGGCAGCTGATCCCAAAATCTGGACGTGTCGATCGGATAACCCTCCAGCGGGTGCCCCTTCTCAAGCATCCGCCAAAAGGTCTTGCCCTTTGTGGAGGGAAAAATGTGCTTCCTTTAAAACATTTTCAGGAAATACTTGTCATAATTGCCAGTTGGAACTATAAAATGTAGCATAGGACTTATTGTCTCTTCAAATGAACGCTCAAAATCAAGACGCTTTCCATGACCTGGCCTGTAACGTTGTTAAGTCTATAATTCTATTGTTAGACTCTTGACAAAATGTTAAAGTTTACTTGAAACCTTTGCATAGTCACACACCTGGTTTGGAAAAGGCTTAGGTTTGTAGAGTTGAATTAAAGTTTGAATGATATAGTAAGAGTCCTTCTATTATATGAAAAAGGTTTAAACACCCATGCTCCATTGCCAAGTCTTATTGGTTGACAAAAACATGCTCAAACAATGAAACTTAGGAACAGAAATTAATCAGTCTCCAATCAATAATTGTAACGAATCATAAAGCCGGTTGGAAACTTCTTTTTTTTTAAATCCGATTTCAAAAATGAGCACAGAAAGTAACATCAGCTTCAAACTAACTGATTATTTATTGTGATTAAGTTTCAGGTTTATGGCAAATAATTTTAGGATTTCCTTATCTTTTCAGCCAATCTTAAAAATGGTTTTACCTTGAACAACATCAGTTCTCCCCGTATTTTTGCAATGGCATTGTAGGAACCGCCACAAGTCGGGTTTTGATCCGGCGGTGAGGTCGGATCAGCTGGGGGACCAGGTGCCTCACCCCCGGGGCTTTCCCCGCGGGAAGGAACAGACCCTGGTCGAGCACCTGAAATAGATGCAAGGATATGATTATTGGACCTAGTGCAAAGTATTCCAAAAATAACTCTTCTAAAAATAGTCAATAAGTTTTTGACTAGTTATCCTGTCAATCACAAGTCAATTACAATCTGAATCCCAAATCAGGTTTCAAGTCGGGCCACAACTATTAACAGATGAACAATCACAAAGGAAAATCTTTGTGAAAGATAGTTTAGACAAATATAACTGCATTTGGCTTGCAATTGATTTGATGACAACTTCAACTTAAAGTGATCTCCTATGTCCTTGATAAAATAAAATTGGTCTGGTACCTTCTTCCAACATAGGGGGCGCTCTTCAAAACCAATAATTATATGCATTATGTGCCCATTTATTTTCAGGGCGTATTGTATGGGTTTCGGGGCTTGGTTTTCATATTCCTCGTTTATAGCAAAACTATTATTGGAAAATGGTTACCTCTAATAAATAGTAAGATACTTTAAGGGCATTTTTGTTTTATCTCAAGGGGGCACTTTAATGCTCGAGGGGGCACATTTATGGCCGCAAAAGGGGCACTTAGGAAAATCGGGGGGGGGCAAATGCCCAGCCCCCCCAGTTCCGCCGCCCCTGAAAACAAGACACATGCCCACAAAATTTATGTGCATTAACATATAATGGCAGAAAGCTAGTCTATATTTCGTTCACAAACTTTTGATCAGTGAGTATATGAGTAAATCCTGTTACAGGAAAAGACCCAAAACCATGATGTGGAGCACTGTGGTCCAATGGTTACGGTGTTGGACTCATGTGCTGTGGTACATGAAAGGGAACATGGTGACAGGGAACATGGTGCTTGTGTTCTTTGGCAAGACGCTTTACTACAATTGCTTCTCTCCACCCAGGAGCATAAATGGGTAGCTGTGAAAGTTGAGACCAGAATGCGCTGATCTTGAGCTGCTGCAAGAACTGGTCTCATGGCCTGATGAACAGGGGTGATAATTGTGTAGCACTTTGGGACCTTTGGTATAAAGTGCTATATTAGCACCACATTGTTATCACTATCATTATTATCAGCCTACCATAGAGATGTTGAGCTCCCACGTGATCGTCGTACGGAAGTACATAGTTTGGTTTGTATCCCTGGTAGAAGGGTGCCATAAGTGCTGTCAGGTCAGACGAGTGGCCAAAGCCGAGACTATGACCAAACTCGTGAGCTGCAACAATCAGGAGGTTGGTACCTGCACAGGAAATCATTTATTAGATAAAATATTTAGAATCTGTATTTTTTTTAGAAACTCTCGATAACTGCCCAAAAAAATGTACAAGAATACCAAGAGCATTATCAGCTTTGAACATTGAGACAGGTTTTAATCGTTTATTTCACACAAATTGAAGATTATTTTCATTTTCAAAATGAACTATATTGCAGCTCTCCATTCAAGAAGCAATATATCACTAAGAAGTTTGGAACATTTAAAACAAATTGTGACATGGAACTTTCAGATCATCTCTCAAAAAGTCCAATTTCTCGGGACTACTATAGACTTTGTTAAGTTAATCTTTAATTCAGTGATGTGGACGAAAATTCTGAAACTTCCCCAAATTAGCACCAAAGTCTCAAGTCCAGATCTGGAACCATGTTAAAACTGCGTATGGAGTATTTAGGAGGAATACTATCTTCGATCCAAGATGTCATCGCTTAGTGACAGATATCTCAATCTTTTAAGTAAAGGCCCCCAAGTTTTTTTGTAAAAGAAGCAAATATTCCTACCCTCATAGGACTTGACAGTGAACTGTTCATCATCATCAAAGTGGGCATCTCCTCCCAAATCGTCACCGGGGAAGAATGCATGTGCAAGGGTTCCCCCAGGCCCATCAAATGGGTAGTCGTCATGATGCAGGCCGCGGGCAAAACTGACAGAAAATTGAAGCAAAATATTCATTTCATATATTCATTGTCTCTGCTAATAATTAAAGAGAAGAAATTCTTTGGAATATATAATAACTTTCCGTGAGGCTCTGGCAAAGATGATACTTAGATAAGGGGAACACATGCAAGGCAACAGGGCTTGATTTGTCAAGCTATAGGCTCGTGCAAAAACATACAGTTTCTAAATAAATTGAACAACAACATGTTTATTAAAAAGGGCTGGTCAAGCAATGTACAAAACAAGAACATTCATGTTCACTGTTATTCATGAATATGCAATGCATCCACAGCTCCTGGACTTGATTCTGCTGTCACGCGGCGAGAAAGCGATTATGATATTGGTAACAGGGAAGCCAGGTTGGTGTAGCGGTTCTTTTCTCACCTTCCACTGACGTGACCCAGGTTCAAATCCCTTCTGGGCCAATATGTGGATTGGGTTTTCAGTCCCTGCCTGCTTCTGTAGGTTTTCCCAAATATTCTTCTTGGGATTTTCCTCCCAACTCTAAAACTGTAATGCTTATCAATGCCTCCTCTCTACGGGTTTCTTCAGGCTTGCAAGCTACAGTTCCTAGGGCGCTTTTGAGGAGGAATCCTTGGTTTCATTACCAGAAATAATTAATAATACTAAATATTACAATAACTATAAAATAAGATTGCGATATTAAAACAGATACCAAATACATTTTTTTTTATGAATTCCATTTTCAATCATCCTTATAGGGCCAATACTAACCTTATATCAATATCAGCTGGACCCATCTCCCTCTTTTCGAAGTTCAGTGGTATAACATCACTCCAAATTTTTAGGGCGCCGGCGATAGCTTCATCTATTTCCGATCTCGTTAGGTCAGGTGAATAGTTTTTCATTCTGAGGTGTAACAAAAGTAAAGAAGATGAAGGTCTTGTAATTCAGCAAATGCAACTATACTTTTTGTTATTTTTTACAGATACTCTCTAAATTCTAAAGAGCGAAAATTCACTCCATTCGAGTGAAGATTCACTCCCACAGTCGGAAACTAGGGACTAGACGTTTTTGAGTGAAATTTCTTCAATCTTAAAGATCGAGGTTTACTCGAGCTTCGACTGAAGTGGTTCATTTTTCGGGGTTTTTTTGTCAATCGAAAATGAGAGTGATTTTCACTCTAAAACGTCTAGTCCCTAATTTCACTCTTTGGAATTTAGAGAGTAATAAAAGCCACAAAGCTGCAAAGTGTGTGTCTACAAAAAGATTCATCACAACATTACCTTCATTTGTCAGGAAAGTCTTAAGTTTCAAACAGTTGGAAAAGTCAACTTTTAAAAACACTTATGACTTTCTAATGTAAAATAACTTGCATGGATTGTTAATTTCAAACAACCCAAACCTGTAAGTTAAATCCTGATGGTCCCACGTCGCTCCCGTGTGCACATATCGTCTTTTCCTGCTACCATCATCATCCCTCATGATATCAGGCAAGCCGCACCGGGGCATAGCCATCAGGGCCTCCGTCCGGCCGTCCAGTGCCCCCGTCACCGGCAGGCCGTAGAAGGTCTGAAACGCCCGGATCCCATCGTAGAACTCGGCTTGCGATCGTAGGCTGCCCGCTACGGGGTTGGGCTTGGGCAGGAACCCGTATTTTGTGAGGTAATTCTGCAGAAAGTAAGGTATAACAAAGAGACAAAATGTTCAGATATGCGGGAAGTGGAAATCCTATTGCATATGATAAATCAAGGAGGTATTGTACCAAAACACCACCAGATTTGTCTGCAAATGCACGGAAAAGATGACAACCTCAATAAGCAGGGATGGAAAATCAATTTTCCACCAACAGTTCAATTAAATTGAACAACCAAAATTAAAACCGCTATACCAAAGTGTTTTTTTTTTAATTACTTTCACTTTATGTGTGCTTCCCTTAATTGGTGTAAGAATAAAACAGAATTTATGGAGTTAAGCTAGTTACTTTCACTTTATGTGTGCTTCCCTTAATTGGTGTAAGAATAAAACAGAATTTATGGAGTTAAGCTAGTACCAAATATTTAAATATTTTAAGTCTTAAAGACTAAAATCACAAGTGGCATAACAGAAATACTAAAGATTAAAAGAGGTTTTTTTTTACTGTTATCAACTTAAACATCAATAAGAATATTTGGCGCTCTACAACATTGTCAAGAAAGCACAGAAAAATGTTCAAAGAAGTTTTAAGAGGATAAAGCCCGATTCATACTTCACTCGAATGCGAATCGGGCTTAAAGCCCGGTTCATAATACTCTGCGCGAAAGCGGACGCGAATTTGTGACGTCGTGGCAAGTATTCGCGCTGCGAATTCGCAAAAGTTGAACACATTTCAACTCGACGAATTTCGCAGCGAATGTTTCATGACGTCAACTTCGCTTCGCATTCGCTTTCGCATGAAGTATGAACCGGGCTTCAGGCTAGGATGTACCTAAATGGTATATTTAGCCTTTGATGTTGATAACAATATTGTGTCTGCGAAACTCCAATTGATGTTTTCCATAATTAATTGGTCAACGTCTTCACAAACGTAAATTATAGATGTGCTTGACAAATCTGTAGAAAAAATTGACTTCCAATACGTTGAGCAGTAAAGATACTTATTATAACTGCACCTAAGGAACAGCAGCAGACAAGGAAAGATTAGGATGCCCTAACTTTTGTCCTCACTGCTATCTTCATCAGACCATTTAATTCCTTCCCCTTTAGGGATGAATGCAGCGGTTTGTTTTCTCTCTTGATAAAACGCATGTTGTGCAACACCTCGTCTAGACATAATAGAATTTATTATGACCGAGGATTGTTATTTGAGTATAATATGAAAAAGCGGGGAATTGCAGCCGACTTTCATTGAATCTTACACAGTTTTGTGCCAATGACAAGAAGGGAACGGAAACTAAAAAAATAAACTAAATTGACAAAGAAAGTAAAGAGTGGAAGAACATTACATCAGGGAAACGCCTCGCAACCAGCTCGCATACATAGGCATTCACAAGCAGGAACATATTAATTAACCTCACGGACTTATCAGACTTTGACACCAGTTTAATGTAGAATAATCCCACGATTAAAGTGTTTAGTTGGAACTTGTTGGAGAATTATCTGAATAATGCATGGGTTAAACTTCGCTTCATCTGTGGATTATGTTGGATTATGTTGGACGGATGACCAAAATAAAATAGTAACATGGCACCTACTCCGCCCTGTAGGCATCAGCATTGATGCCAAGCTGTACTAAGCAAGCCAGGACGAACTGCTCTAAAACCCTGTTGGCACTTTGTGGTATTTTCACAGGCCCTTCAAAGTCGTAGGCCCCCGAATTTTTCGTAGGCCCTGGGCACAGTGCCTACTGTGCCTATTGGGATAATCTGGGCACGAGTAACTGAAACCGCAAGATGGTTTTAATTTATTTAAGTAGGCTTAAGACATTCTATTTTGTCGTTGTGTAACTTAACAGAATGACAAAATTAAATGGCCAATGAAACGCTTAAGTTCAATCATGGAGTCTTAGGAAGGAATGAGCTTTAAGCTAAATAACATGCACTTTCTCAATGTTCCTCTCTTAAGACCAAAACAATAAATGATTGTTCAAGTGACTGGCGACGCAAGTGGGATAATGTACGACAGTGCTAACGCCCTGTTGCCCTCACAGTCATAAAAATAAAGACTTGTGAAAGAAAGCGGCAAAACGATTTCAGGCAGAATTTCAGACGAAGAAAATGTCTGGATTGGTTTTGCCGTGAGCCCTGTGGGACTGTTAAAATAATGTCCTGAAACAAATGCTCATGACTCATCGACGAAGACTGATTACGACTTTATTAAGTTTACTCAATCGCAACGGGACAGCCGACCCGACTCTGTTATTTTATTCCCCCAGGAAAGTACAATGAAGTATCGTAGTCATCAAAACCCCATGACCCAAATGTTATTTTAATTTCGTTAACTTAATATCGAATCTGGGACAAAATATGCAGGGCTACGTTAATGGCTCATGCTGCTCAGCAAAGCTCCGCGGTTTTTCGGTTTGCTTAAACAGCCGACGATTGTTTGGGGGAACTTGAGTTCTTGTAAATCTCGGTTCTTGAGTAGAAATGTTTGTATCTTTCTGAATGTAAGCGAGTGTTACTATATAGTTGGTGTTAATCGCCTGTCTGCCGCAGCAACACATATAGCTCACCATCTCTGATTTTGAAGAAGTTGGTCAGTCTGGTTGCTGTTCAACTCGTGCTCTTCAACATATGCGATTTGTTTTTAATGAACATTCAACATGTATGTTTTATTTTAAAGAGAAAAAGCTACTTTTCTCTGTTTGGACGGGGGGTTGCTTTTGCGCCCATATCACGCACAAAAAGATACACCTGAATTATTGTCGGGCCGCAAATAATTCGAAATAAAGTTATTATTGCATATTATTTAAACGTGGATTAGTTCATTCACTGGTTTACAGATATTTTTCTTAGCACAAGTTGGGACTTGTGAAGAGAGAGGGAGAAGCTGTACAACGAAGACCGAATTGCCTCCACAGCCAATTGACGATTGGGCAGTCTTGACTCCAAGACGTCCTTTAAAGTGGTGCGATGTTTTGGATTATTGGACTGTGCAGCGATTCACCGAAGCGGGCGCCCTTAACACCCACGCCAATATCGCACCCCGCACTTGCACCAAGACTACCGATTGGTCTGAGCCGAAGAATCGGCTCTTGTAATGAGATACGACATTCGAGCAGCATGAGTGTGAAAGTTAATGGAGTGCAACCGCATCGATGGTGTAACCACTGTGTGACCCAACCCATCTCAGCTTGCGCTCATCCAGGGTCGTCCAAGCGTCACCATACACTCGATGACTCATGGCTTGGGTATTTTGGGGAACACCGCTAGCTTTGTCTGGCCCCTTGCCAGACCTGTCACTCCATACATCATCTTCATCGCAGTACTGAAAGCCACTTTGTGTGGAAGATACTTATCATAGAAACTGGCGAACTTGAACTATTGGTGAACTGTGAGCTCATGCTCATTCAGGTCATGTTCAGGGCTAGCTGGCAACAGACCCGAAGTCTGCTTAAAAGCTATCCACCCAAATCCACCTGTTTGTTTCGTCCCTTCTCATTATATCAACCCGCGCGATCTTTTTACAAGTCCTCACCATCGGGACAACTGTGCAGGCCTTTATTAAAAAGTCTGAATGCCCAAGCCCCTTTCAGGCAGAAGGACGCCTTTCCTAATTTTCTAATCCTGTCTGCTGGGAACTGTGACCCATAACTGTTCTAGAAAATCCTGTCTGCTGGAAACTGTCATCCATAACAGTTCTAGTACTGGCTATAATATTTGTATTTACGCCCGACATTAATATAATTATACAAACAGGGATAACTTACGAAATTTTGGAGCATCTATATTATATTGACAGCTGTTGATCGAGATAATTCAGGTCAGGACGGTATAGGCCATTGCTCAATCAAAAAATAGTTGTTCGAGGCTCTATGAAGATAGATCACTGCTGGCACTGCATACCAAAGTACTAGGATCTTCTATCTTGCACACAGCATCTGCAATTTGTAAAGAATTTCACCTCAGCGGAGCAAGAACATTCTTGGTATCGTATGCCTCATTTTCCAACCGCTGATGCCATCATCGCACGGCGGATCCTTTGATCCAAACTAAATCAAAAGCAGACGCTGATATCCGTGGTGATTATTGTTACATTACAGCCATGATGGAGCGATACAGCCGCCATCTTGACAACCACACGCAATCTATAGTCTAGACGTCCGTCGCAGTCTCGCAGAATTCGCCCGAATTCCGATCCTCTTAAAAAGAAATAATATTTTGCCAGTTCCAGCGATATGGCGAAGACATTAATTAGCATGATGTCTTCTGAATGGCATTCTCCGGACATGAGGTAAAACTAGGATGATCAATGAGTTTACAAGCGTCCTTTCAACTGACAGGCATACAAGCTGATAGAAATGTGTTCCTCCATACGTTTTTGTCTTGACTCTAGAGACACCCAGGTTATAACACCCATATTTGTACAACAAATCTCTTAGTCCTAGGTGAAACTGAACACTGAGTCCGACAGACTCATCCCTTTAGAGATTTCCTTCGTACTTTGTTCACACACAAACTTGTTTTACATATCTTGTGTGGACATTCTTTTATTCTCGTGCAATGAAGAGAAAACACGTTTGAGAACGTGCAACTTGCACTGCAAACGCTCTTTGAAACTGAATTTTTGGCTGTGTTTTCTTTGAATGTTCTACTTCATTTTATGACGAATAACCCAACCCATGAAATAATGCCTCTAAAATTGTTTTTCAGAAAAAGGGAAAACGTTCTGGGGACCTTTGGGATGCTGCATCGTTTGGATATCTTTGTTCAACTTCGCAGATTCAACACAGTGACTGCAATGCAAGTACCACCTCCCAATACGCATAAAGGCTAACTCATTTCCAACATAGCACACGCTTTTGCCTCCACTTGCTCACAACATGCTTTCACACATTTTGCTCATGTTGCTCGAGAGATTTATGGCAGCATCTGCTGTACCGAAATGGCAATTAATGTGCATCGGAGAGTTTCGTTCCGCTTTCGTGCAAAATAACCACTTCACTGACTTCAATGGCAGCTTCGGAAGATTTGATCATCGCTTCTTTCTCATTAGGAGCGTTTCAAACTCTTGGTGGCAGCAGACTTGTTTAGATCTGAGCATGCGCACGGATGTTTCAATCAATCAAGGTCGAGAAAAACGTTTGCAGCCGTCCAACATTGATCGGTTATCACTGACATATTTTATTTACTATGGTGCGGTTGATATTTCTGAGACCGTTACGTAACTCTATTGCTCATTAGGGGACAACAGAAACAAATGTTATCTCGAGGTTTATGATTCATTCCTGATATAAACTTGCGAAATTCTGATAAGCTGTTCAAGGATCATTCGGTTTTGGTCATGGTACGTCGGGTGAGGAAATCCATCGCAGACTTCGTTGCTGGTTCGTCGTGCAATAGCGAGTTTTAAATACAAATGGCAGTTGAACACCTTACAGCAACTGTTTCCGCGCTATATTGCTCAATGGTAAAGCATATTGTCATGGACGAAAGTTGGGTCCGTGGATAAAATTACGGTACTCGTATAGTTGGTTCTCGGAGCAGAATATCAATGTAGGCAAACACTGACTGTATGTACATTGTTTGTACATTGTCTCTTTATCGTCGATTAAAAAGTAATGCACTGGGAAACTGAAATAATCGAGATTGATTCGTATTTGACTTTGTACTTTGTATTCGAGGAAGCATGCACTGGGCTACAAAAACAGGCCTGTCAGTCATAACTGCATTTCACATGATGTTTTTGATATTGCAACTACGGGCCTTTGACCACCCCCACCCTCCCCCCCCCCAAAAAAAAAAAACCCTGAATTTATGTCTTCTTCCGTGTTTTTGTTGTCGTGCTCAGCTTAAAGTTAAACTGAAATTAATACTGTATGACAAATAAAACAAGGATACCACAAAATGCCAGGTCATATTATGCAAACCAATATTGACGCGCATCCATGAGCAAAAACAATTAGCCTACCCTTAGAAAGGGATACGTCTGCCACGGTTCATTTGCCTCATAACATAGAAGAAAGGGCCGTGTTCAGTGGTTCTGCACAGACTATCCTTTGCCAACCCAGGCTTTACGGCCCGAGGATGGCCTGGGTGCCCTGGATTCGTACATGGATGTTCGGCCACAGGGGACCCCACGACTCAAGCAGGCTTGCCACGTTAATCACCAAGATGATTTTAAAGACAGCTGTATTAATGGCTAGCCGTATTGCTATCACAGGATTTATGGAAGTCCTTCACCCAGTTCTAGTTCTACTTCTACGGGTTTTTAAGTAACACCGAATACCACACGAAGGGCATACACTTGGCTGGCCTAAACTAAAGGTCCTGGTTCTCGTAAATCTTTATGACTTCCTGACATGACATATACGTACCCCATGCGTGGGCCAAAATACGGACAATGAGGGTTGGAGGTTTGGTGGAAGAGGTGCGCTAGCTAAGCGGATGCTATCATTTTTAAAAATGGGTGCAATAACTGCCAGGTCACCCGTTTTTCATGTGCGTTCTAACGAAAAGCATGCAGAGTTCATAATGGCGTCGTCCTGTCGTTTACACGCTTTTTTGAGCCTGTTTTTCATATGCAGTGAGTGAATGACTTGGCTTATGGGTCAATATCACATCCAATGTCCGATATTCACAGTTTCATGCATACGATGCACATCAAAATGTCCTTCTATAAATCAGCTGTAGAACTACTCAAAATGTACGGTTTTTAGTTCGCAACTTACCTTGCCAAACCACAATAAAGGCGGGCAAGGTCAAAGGTTGCAAAAGTGCAACTTCACATACTCGGAACATCACAGAAAAGGCCCCAGTTCTGCTTTAACGATTACGCTGTCTGCTTTGAAAAGTACGTTGCATGGAAGTACATTATAGTGCACATTGACAACTCCATATTCGTTACGCAGTCACAATGGAATAAAATCCAAGTGTTCTTGAACGTTCTCGACTAATAAATTCCTTAAATTACAAAAAAACGCCTAAATTTAAATTATTTTTGTTCTTGTAGTTACGTGTTTTTTTTGTTGAATGGCAAGTTTGCTGCACATGTTTTTTATTCTATGAGATAATTGAACGACACGAGACCCAAACCACAAGTTATGTATAACATTTGAAATTGGCTTCGTGCCCATATTTGCACGAATAAAGTATAAAGTTATAAAAATTTTATAAATTTATAAATTTTCTATTATAATATTATACATACAGTTCGTTACCAGAAAGCAAATAATTCAAAGGTGTATAAAAGTATACCTTTTGTTGTATATAGTACAATAAAAAAGTGACAGATTTGATGTAAAACACATGGAATAAAATCCTGCAGTGTAATTGTTTGCAGTTATCATTGTAGTATACCTCGCATCAATGCCATGCATGCAATATGTATGCATTATATCAATGTGCCATTATGAATGCAAAATATACATTGTATTATAATAAGGGTATACTACTCACAGTCACACAGGATTCTACCCGACTATGAGTAATCTGACAATGTCTGAATGTCGGTCCCCAAACTTCAATATCCAATATCAATTGCTCATACTAATAGTTTCCCTATTTCTCTAAGCGCTGGTGTTCCATCATGAAAATTTGAATCTGAAGCACTGAATCTGATACAAGAAAACAATTTGGTAGGCATAATATGCGTTTACGCTTGTAAATTACAGGATATTTAGTTAGGCCTAACCCTGCAAAAACCCCTGCAAAAATGGTCATGAGAGGAGCCTGATATTCTGAACAAAAAAAATGCACTGATACCCTCCCGTATATTAAGTTTGCCTACGATAACGAGATTTAAATCTTGCGGTAGATCAGTTGAAAAGCGACTGGCGGCTCGTATCTCGGCCTGGTATTTCCGCCCGTAAGCTAAAAATACACTCTACGGGAACCCGGAGGCAAAAATCTCCAAGATTCCACAAGGATGTCGTGCGTCACATGAAAATGTCTGAAGAGGAAATCTTCATCCCACAAACCTTGTTATTGGTCTGTAGTCTACATTTTCATTCCAAGAGTCCCCTTCTCAACAAATAACACATGTCATCTTTCAGCGAGAGATGCGCCTGGTACATGGTCTGCACATGCTGTGGTGTAGAGTCGAGGCCAAAGCATCCGTTGGTAACTCGCCGTAAAATTGGTATCTCACTCAGCAAACCACTGTGTGTGGTTTGTTTTAATTCAAACACCTCAGTCATCGTTGAAGCCACAGACACAAGTCTGCCTTTCGATTAAATTATTACAGCTCAGTGTTTCGGCCGGATGGGCACCAACGTAATTGCTCTATAAAAACTGCAGAAACACCATGGATCACTGATTATAAACAGGCACCCAGCGCAGTTTTTGCAGTGTACATGTACATCGCCCTGACTATATATAGTTGGGACCAGGAAACCAGCGATTATGTACATAAAGAAATTCAATTTTCGAAACATTTCAATGAATGTCGTTACCGGTTTGCTCTTGGGACAAAAATATATGTGGAGAGGTCCTTCGTCTAAAGACGTATACTTGTAAAAAGGGAAGTTGGTATTTTTCCTTGAACGATGTCATGGGTTTGTGAAAATGTATGACGGGAACATAATAGGTATCTCTGTGACTCATAATATGCCAGTGTTCAGTCATAGGAAAACAAATTGTGCATACATACAAACTGGCGCCACCTATGCACAGCACAGTCAGTGTGCTGGTCAACCGCAAGAAGATGTGTTATCCCTCAAACCCTAAGCCCCCCCCCCCCCAAAAAAAACACCAGATTTTTAATGTCAGTTTCACCAGCGCAGCGCGCTTTTAACGCAACTTAAAAAAAAATCAGCAATCTGAATTGATCCCGAAGGAGTTGATATACTTCCCGGTACACGGATTTGTTGGATTTTTATCACCGTAGGTTGACCCCAATCTGAGAGGTCTTCAACTTGACTTAAACCAGGGTAGCCCCGGGACAGGAAGGAGGAGGGGACACATTGACTAATTGCCGGGACGTTAACCACACTCACAGAGGCTCCATTGTGTCAAAATATTTAGGAAGGTTTATGAATGGAGCATATTCATACAAGAAACAACTGTCGCTATACCTATTAATTGGTGTCGCTCGGGTACTGGGTGAAGTTGGAAAAATGACCCCTGGAAAAAAATTATTGGGAGACTGACCAAGGCGACACAATCGCACCAGTGTGGGGCCGCTTCAACTTCGGAAACTGTTGAAGGACAAATTTGTCAACTCAAACAATAATGAGAAGATTTATGAGGTAGTAGGAGTGGAAGAATGTTCACTGAGAAATGTAAGTGTCTAGTGTGGCTGAGGAAGAGGCGGCCATAATCCGAGGAAGAGGCGGCCATAATCCACTGGAGAAGTTTACAAACATCTCTTTCAGTTGAAAAAAAATTTCAGGGACGTATAGTTCAATTTGCCAATTTCTACTTCTGTGCTATTCTTCTATTTCTACTTCTATTCAATTTACCAATTTCTATGCTTGCGATGCTTGCAATATATAACCTTATTTTCACAGATGAGTCACGGTTCTTAACACATTGTGTCTTCAATTTAAGAAGATTATAAATTACTCTGGCCATTTTCAAAACATGTCCAATGTAATAGTTTGCGCCATCAATTTGGTGCCATCCTTTCCATCCTCAATTACCCGTCATCAGACCGTAGAGTATAAGGGCAAGCCAAACCCTTGCTAAATAAAGTCAGCCCTGTATTTGACCTTATAAACGGAGCTTGTCTTGGATAGCTTTATTAGTAAATATGGAGTATGTTATTAGAAACAGCTCGAGCGTAAACGTAAACCGGGTCTATTTTGGAGGGCTGCTGAGTGCGCAGGAAATCCCGCTTTCAGAAGAAAAAAAACACTCACTCCTGTTGGTACCACTGTCGGTCTGAGTCGGATACTGCTGGCACCTGATAGAGCTATTAGGCGTTGACATTATAAATGCCGAGCACGACAGCGTAGAGAAATTAAAGGTTCAACTTGCGGGCTAAATGCTTAGGGCGTATCCACGAGGCTAGGCAGGGGAAGGAGCAGCTTTGTTTCGAGGGGCTCTCCTCCAGATCCCTTCCCAATCCACACCTTTACATCTGCTCTTGGCGCTACTTTGCGGAAAATATTGTTTTGCAAACAATTACCAGGCTCAGCGAAATACTGCTCAGCAAAACATCACAGGAAAGTCACAAGACATGCCTGATAATTACCATGTCTTTCGGCTGGGAACCTCTCTTTGTAATTGTCAGTGCTTATAGCAAATGCCTGTACTAGTCTAAGGAGCTCTATGTGAAGTTGAGTAAGGCCTGATGTATACATGTACATTCATCAGCTATCTTATGGTGGACAAGGCGAAGCCACTTGACTTTTGCCAGGGTTATTGACTGTCAACGGTAAATAGGCTGTGAAAGGTACAACTGGTTGCACTTCGACGGGCATGGGCATCTTGATTAAAATTCCGGCAAAGATTCTGAATTAATCAGCGAGTATTTGGACATGCAAAACATATCCAGGTCCACTCATTTTTGTACACGACATTCTGGAAATCATTTCAAGCAAACTGCACCCTATACGATAGAAACTGCCTTTAATCAATGTAATTTCAGTCGTTCACTGTTTTTCCCAAATGTTTTACTTCACCAAGCTTTCACATTTGCAAGGCCAGTTTTTGTTGGTAATCCAGCTCCAGTTTAGACACATTCTGCTGTTTGAGCTAAGGTGGGGCAAATTTTCAAACGGAAAGCGGATACTTGTACACGTCATGCACGTGTAGTGCTAAAACAAGAACCTCTATAAATTGGTTCTTGATCGAAGTGATTTCCATGGATGGAGACAGAGTTTCTTCCGAAACATGGATAGTTCAATGCCTGAAGACATTTGAGGTAAAATAAGATCTTTCCATACACACACCTGGGTACTGCTTTCTCGGCATCATGAAGACTGTGCACGGATGCGTCATGATATCTTGTGGAGTGGTGTAATTAGACGCACATGCTTTTGTCACGCTCGGGACACCAAGCAAGTCAGATAGAGGAAATTAGTTCTTGTAAAACACAGCCATTGCATGCTGTGATTAGCTAAAGTTGTGGTGTCCACGTGTTTCCTAAATGTGTACAGATTTTTTGGTTTTATCTTCTGCCGTGGATCGGAGCTGAGGTATCCCTACTTATAGCCTGCAGCAAATGACACTGACATCCATCATTACACAGGGATCTAGTCTCCTTTTTCAGATCATATACAGATTTCTTCCTCAGTAGACCCATACTTTATCTTCCATCAACACACAAGGGCGGTCTTGTAACGCTCTTGCCTCAGTTGATAAGAAAGTTATCAAAAGGGTAACAGACCTCAGTTGAACCCTGTTGATTAAAAGCCTCATTGAACTTCCTTTTTCAAAGTATAACTTGAAGTCTTGAGACTTGAAGATATTAAGAGGCATGCCTCTTAATATGATCGATTACCTAGGTATACTACTGATCGAAAAAGGAACACGAGGAATGCTAATCTTTTTTAAATTGTCCTTTGATGAAATAATGAGAACATTGAGTAACTTGAGAAACTTGACAGCAGTACATGCCACACAGAGTAATTACCACATAGTTAATTGTGTTTTAAATTATGTTCATGTGTTAAAGGTTTAATCAAAATTTTCACAACATGAGGTGAACTCCTGCCCTCATTAGTTTGGAATTATGGAGAGAATGACAGTTATCATGCTTAGCTTAATAAGATCAAAGTCCAAAACAATCGAAGAATCACAAAATGTTTCAGTTTACAAACCCAGTATAAACTCGACGTTATATTACACCAACTCAAATTTATTACACATTTTGCTCCAAACCCTCCAAGATGTTGCTACACCTTCATGCTATATAAACAAGTGATAAAAGTGGCATAGCAATGGTTGGGGAGGGGGAGGGGCGGGAGGGACTACCATTAAAGTTTCCAGGAAGTGCCCATCGTTAATTATTGCACATCCCCCAACAAAAGCAATTATTTCATTTGGTCCCCCTCACCTCCTGTGCCCCTCGCCCAAACTTGGCTTGTGGTGGGTTCCAACATGGAGGAAGGAAAACTGTTTTCCTTCCTCCATGGTAAGAATCCAAGTTCAAAGCTCTAGACATAGAGCCACGGTCGAAGCATGGAGATACAAGCTCAACTGACTTCCGTGGTGTAAAAGTCAACTCTTTAAAAACCGTTGTTTACACTATGGCACCACAAGTTAAGATTTAAGATGTTGGCGTCACATTCATTTCCTTTATAAGAAACCCTTCTGGCAAGATAAGTACTTACAAATCCAGTCCTCAGCTGTCCTGGTGTAACGAGGTTTTCCGGCCCAGCGTCACCTTCTCCTGGTAGAAGCGTACTCGTCGGTGCAGCTTGTGTAATGTATGGTCCGAGTAGTAAAACAAGTCCCAGAGACAGTCTTACTACACAAGTCCATGCAGCATTCATTGCCCGTCTGTTTTGGATATTCCATGTCCGTTGGGTTTGATTTGGTACATGAGTTGCATCCATGATGTCCCTTCGACTACGACCACTAGAGGCAACATGTACTGTAGTTTGTGAAGACACCCCAGTTTCACTTTGGGCTTAACGAAAGCTTCGCACACACACACCGTGTTTTGCTGCACTCCCTGCACCGTCTAAAATCCAAATATTACCCGTCCTCTCTCTCGTCCCTGCACGCTGCCGTGTGCCGAATCCCGCACTTCCGCACCTCACTCCGTTTTTATAAATTTATGATGTGGAGTGTTACCTGAAGATTGATGTGCCGCAAGCTGTACGCCGAATGCTTATTAGTGTTTCCATGATGTTTTATGATACATCGGTTAGGACCGTGAGTTGTGGGTACGTGCTTACCCCGTGTGGGTGTGCACTAGTCATAACCAAAGAATGGGGGTCATTGTTTGGGCAGGGGCCAAACTATAATGGTTGGGTGACAAGTGCTAGTGACAGAGGCACACACTGCAATATGATCCACTGCATTCAATGTGAAAAGGGCCTCCGCTGTACCTGTACATGTGCAAAATGTACACTGTACGATCGGCCACAATTTACACACGGTATACCCCAAGTCAGATATCCGAGCCGACACAACGTTCCAGCTACTCAACAACCGTATTTAAGCGGCAGACCGCGGATATGGTCGTAACAGGATTAGTCATTCCCCTATTTATAAACTATGGAACGGCTTGTATATGTGCATCACATAGGTGATGCGCTGAAACAGTTTGGAACCGTCCATTGACAGTGGGGGTAAATTTGTGGTGAGGGTGCAGACTTCATGATCAATCTGGTTTCCATGATCTGGCTCTCATATTATTTTTTAGTGAAGTTTGTCATGAGTTTATCACACCCAGTCACAATAATTGACCATGTATAAACTTTCCGGCGCCCTCGGCTCATTTTGCGACTAAGGTTAACAAAATAAGCCGCAATCACCTTTCTTTAAACTGACTCACCTGAAACGTGACAGACCTGCCTCCATGGACAGACAAGACAGCATGACAAATAGGTGATTGTTAACGTTTTGTTTTCAGTCCTTGTCCAGACATCTTGGGTTTCCAGCAGAGCGGAACCCTTTATCCAACTTGGAGAATCATGGCTGCAGGGCAGGTGTTGCCAACTCTCTAATGCAAAACACAAGATAGACCACCATAGAAATCAACACAGAAAGGTGACCTCATCCGCAACATTAATGAACGTTTGCTGCCTCCTTCCCTCGTTTGGTCACGCCCCTATTAAGATAAGCTTCGGGGGGGGGGGGGTGGTTGTTATCTATTTTCAATCCACACATAAAGGATTCCTCTAAAGAGCACATTGGGTGGGGCAGCTCAGGGGCAACATCGGAAGCTTGGAGAAACCTACTGAGACTGAGAGAAGACGACGAACTTCAAGCAAAGAACTTGTTAGTTTTAGAGTTTGCAGGAAGACCCCAAAATGATAATCCAGGGAAAAACCAACACAATCAGGCATGCAGGGACTTAAAACCTTCAATACCAAGAACTGAGTGAGAACACTGGACTGAAGCGACTCAATTGAAGGAGCCGCGATTCGAACCCAGGCCAAAGAGCTGGAAGGCGACAAAAGTGTGAGAACACTGGGCACAAATGACTCTGAAATGACTGAAATTTAAGTAATAAGCAGGGGTGTGAGTGACCACTGATAAAAACAGCTGAAAACAGCTGAAAAAGGTGTAAAAAAGGTGAACTTTGGAAATCTCCTATACTTTAGTACACAGGCAAGTGAGGGAAAAAAGCTGAAATCCAAAACAAAAAAAAGCTGAAATCAGCTTTAAAGCTGAGATTTCATACCCCTGAATAAGACGGAAAACTTTGGCTTGCGAGCACTGTTTGAGGAGCTTGCAAAAGTTGTAGGCTATGTTGGCCTACACTTTGTAAAATGTAAGCGTATTCTGTGTAGGGCTGTTTGCACCAAATAATGATGTGGGTTTCCATGGTTGCTCACTTGCTCCAAAAGACAGAGACCTTCCATTTCCAACTTTCTATAGATTTTTTTTCTGCACGAAACCTGAAAGTTTGACAGCTAGCTCATTAGTTAACTTGAAAGCCAACCTATAGTTCTCGATCGTACGCAATGTGACAGACAAGCCAGGGGCAGGGTCAAGTTGACCCACGGATCCCAGGGACAGATCCTACTGTAGTGTAGGATCTGCTGGGGCGACGCATCGACCTCGGCGGACGGCGGGTGAAACGCCACGAAGAGGCAATGTAACAGATGTAAGCTAGGGGCAGGGTCATCGGGCCGTTGACCTCGGCAGGCGAAACGTCTTATTGTCGATCCATATAGCTTCCAGTGGATAATGCTCGCCTTTGTGCTCCCAAGTCCCGAACCCGAATTATGTTGTCCCAGGACATTAGTGTTGACAACCCAGGAAGATTAATGGCCAATTTTGCATCGGGCTGAAGCCAAAAAAATAGACGGTCATCATTAACTTCGATGAATTAAACCGAAAAGGTGTCGGTTCCCGATGCTGACGGATCAAGGGTTTGGATTCGCAGTGTTGGGATTTTGAGATTTTGAAAGGCGGACTTGACTAAACCACTCAACAAGTGTTTTTATCCCTTTTCACGACAAACCTTTAAACATGAAGAATTTGTTGTCTTTTTTTAATGACGAACTTTAAAAATGAAAAGTTGTCTAAATCATGATCAAACTTTTTATAGCGTCAAAGGAGTTGCTATACTCTCTAAAATTCAAAGAGTGAAATTAGGGACTAGACGTTTTAGAGTGAAAATCACTCTCATTTTCGATTGAAAAAGTCTGAACTAACATCTGCAGTCGAAGCTCGAGTGAAAACTCAATCTTTACGATTGAAGAAATTTCACTCTCATGCTCTAAAACGTCTATACATGGAGGAGTCCTTAGTTTGCGACTGTGGGAGTGAATCCATCCAAACCCAACACCACCCTTCCAAAGACCAAAACCTGATAACTTAAAGCAATGTTTAAAATTCAACAATGATATTAAAATGGTAAGTAAACTAATTAGCATATTGTCACTGACAACGATGATCTTAAAGTCATTTTCACTTTGAAGCATGGACCGGGAATAATTCTGTCAAGTTCTTATTCCTCCATCATGTACAAAGCAAGTTCTCTGTCTGGCGACAGATTTCAGAATGCAATAACTGACTTGAACAAGTCTAGTGCCAGAATCGAAGCATGCGCAGTTGCGCAACCAATATGGCAGCTTCCGTGTGACAGAAGAATTTCTTTCCACGATACGAACAGTTTTCTTTCCATTCTGTCAAGTTAACCGCTGATTCCCAGTGTAAGTGTCGACTGAGCATCATGGCCAGTGGGAGATCAAGTAGCATTCATTCATGGCAAGGAGTGTCTATCGATACTGGTCCTTTTGAGACGGTTCATAGATGGCGGAGGATGCCCGATTGCGACGAGTTTGTGGGTGCACGGTAAGCAAGCTATGCAAGTTGGCCGCATAAACAAATCCGGGAGGGGGGGGGGACGGAGGGGGGTCTGTGAGCCGAGTGCGAACGCGCGATGGTCTGTTTGCCTCTTTCATGGAAAGTCTTTGGAGAGTCTATGACTGTGGAGAGTATTCCCTAACAAAATTGGAAGTTTTTCAGTCCCAGATTCCTTGCGTTCATTTCTCTTCGACATTTTTGCAATGCCAATGACTGATCTTTATTGAGATGATAGGCCCCTATATGAAGAAAAAAGTGGCATCCGGTTGCAAGTGCAACATTCTTTCTCAAACATGTAAAAAGAAATATCCCTTTAAAAAAATTAAAATCCTTACACTGTCTTGTTTCTACAAATGTTATTTTACTTTTACTAGCTTGAAATACCCTGCTCTAACTAAGCCTTGGTTCATGACATGGGAAATTTGCCATTTAGAATTAGAGCTGAGAATACTCGTTTGACTTGGATGATAGGTTTTCACTTAAAGGTCTGATATTTTCTGTTTTAATCAACCATCAAGTTAACACTCACCGGCAAACACAACAGAGCAATCGTTCATGAAGCAAAAAATGAAAATACGATGACAACGCGTGTGCGAATAAAGCCAAATTGAAGTTTTCTCATGTTCATGTGAGCAATGAATTGTGGAACAGAAGTTTGCGTTTAACAAACCCACATGATGCTGAAAGCTAGCCATCTGTTGGACTGTTTGCCCAAGGATTGTATTTTGTATGATATCTTTAGACTTTTGTTATGGCGAGCTGGCACATGCGTGAGCGAAACCACGACTTGGCTTATTGAAAGCATGCGGCCTTCATGGTCAAATTCAAAATATTGTGTTTCTGTAAAAATTGTATGAACCTTTGTTTTTCGTTAATTAATTCCCGATTTTTTTTAATGGCAAAGCACTGACATCATTTCCAACATGCTCAGCGCTGATGTGCTGAGATGCTACGTTTTAACTAAAATTTTATAATAAACTTTTTTTCAATCTTTAACATCAGAGAGAAAACCAAAATATGATTTAAATTTGGAGTGTAAAACTAGATTCATATGTCCAGACTCCAGATCAGCTTGGTATAAGATGTTTTGTTGGACACACCTAGTTGTATTATATATCATTGTATTTTCTTGTAATTTGCATGTTTTGTTTTGTTGGTTTTTTTTTTTACTACAGTGTATCTTAAGTTTCAGGACTCTCAATACACAGTAGCTAGCATCCCAAATGTGTATTCAAGCATTTTGTGTCAAAAAAAATATAAAACTTAAAACAGGCATGCAACTTTACTCAGATCAGCTGATTTCCTTGTTTTTCACTTCACACTTATGCCACTGTGTAAAGTATTTTATAGCTTGGAATTTCTTCCTTTTTTGCTACTTCTCAGTAGTCTATGGAATACCCCCTTGCACAGCAAGGGTCTATGATATGGGAGCAGATTCCGTGATTAATATGCAAATAATGACTGCGTCTTGACCTCGAGATTCTGACCATTCAGCGGGCACCTTCTATATAGTCGTGTTCCCTAACGTGGCGCACTTCGAAGCTTACCCAACTTTCCTCGTGTAGTGTTGCCAAACCTCTTTGTTGACAAACCTCAAATTCATGCAGGGAAATACTAGTACTTTTACCTTATTAATGCATGCTATTTAACCTCCGTGAACAATTTCGGTCTCATAAAATTTAATCTGAAATTCAAAAACGGTGGCGTCCGGAAATTGGGCACAAATTGGCGGAGTGGCGCACTTAAATAAATCTCGGAAAATTCCAAATTAACATTTAAGAATTTCTGTAAACTTGATAAATTCTGATAATTCATTATTATTTCTACTTACATACCCAGCCAGATGTTTGTCAGAAAATTATTTTCTTATTTTTCGGGGCATTTTCAAAGGTTTCACTTTGCACTTGAAAATAAAATCGGAAAATCTCGCCAAAATAAAATTTTCTTTTAACTTTGTAGCGGGTAAATAAACTTGCAATTTATGAACGTGAGTGTTTAGAACTTGATGAAATTTCACTTTCTGTGAAATTTCAGTTAAAACTTTTGCTCTATAGCTAGGCGCTACAGGCGAAAAATCAAAGTGCGCCACGTTAGGGGCCGCGCCACGTAAGGGTACATCAACAATATCGGGTCTTCGGTAACCCGTTGTTGCATTACAAAAACATGGCCTCCAAATTGACCAATCAACAGCTTAGTCCACATTTCTGATCGAGATGACGCCACGCTTTCTAAAGTCGACTCCGATTGGCTGGCGTTGGTATATATTAGACGTTTGACCGTGGCTCTGCACACGTGAATGGCTGATCCTCAGACAAAATTCCAGTTGCATGCCTGTTAATATCTCGTACTCAGTAACAATATTAATAATTTTCTGGGTTTTTTTTGTATATGCAGAAGAAGCAAGCATACTGCAGTGGCATACAAAGATGCAATCTATGTGTTTGGTGGAGACAATGGGTAAGTCAAAATGGATTTTAAAAAACTTTAGTTTTAGCAAAAGAATAACAAAATAGATTTTCAGTAAGAAATAATTGCATTTACAAAATGTATTTTGATTTTGTTTAAACTTAAATGATTTATTAAGAATTTGCTCTTTTTCATCCCATTTAAATTTGATACTACAGGAGGAAGAACATGCTGAATGATGTATTGCGCTATGATGTCAAAGAATGCTCATGGGGAAGGTAAACATATTATAATATTCATGATTCATTTGTTTTGTTTGTTGTATTGTCACTTATACCTACATAGCAACTTCTGCGTCATTTTCACTTTGAACCTTCCTGAGTCCACTATTAAAGCATCCACCACTGAGCAAGAAACCGATGGTAAGGTTGAGTAAAATAAAGAAATAGTTTCTAGTCCGGTCTTTTAAAAAAAATGAAGGAGGCGGTGCTTTTTTGTGTCCCCCAAACAAAGTTTTGGGGGACACTTACCGGTCCTAAATTCTGTATGACCGTATCCTCGTATCATATCCCCGTATACATGTCAAAGTTTAGGTTAAGTTTTCAGAAAAATGTATAACTTCTACATGCTTTCGTGGATTTTGATGAAACTTGGATGCAGTGACCTTTGGGTGGGAAGACACAATTCTTCATTGGATTACTGAGGTCAAAGGTCATGTAGGCGTCGGGTCATTTTTCAATGTTTCTTTGTTTACAGAATTTGATGGATTTTAATGTTACTAGGATGGAGTAATCCTTGGGTGGGGGTTCATGACAACTCTTCAGAAATTGGAGGTCAAAGGTCAGCTAGGGGTCATTTGAGGTCATTTTAAAGATGCACCAAATTCACTAACATTGCTGAGAATAAAGTTTTAGGGCTGCTGATGTGTTGTTTTGAAGTTGTAATGTCAATTGGGGTCAATTGAGGTCATAATTCATTATGGGAAAAAATGTGAAAATGCTATTGTTTCATAGAAACAAATGGGTCATTCCGTGTAAATTCAACACGATGTTTCACCCGACCCTCACAGATTGAAACGATATTTGGTGTGATGAGTGGCCTATATGAGAAACCCCCAGAACTGAATTTTTGTGTAATTTGGCTCGTTTTAGTTTTTTAGATACAAGTAAATGAACTTTTGACTAATAAGCATGACCTCTGAACTTTAAATACTTGTATCCCCAAAACTATAGCCACTACAAGGCCAAGTTGTACATCATTGCTCATTGAATGGCCTCCATTTCATAGATTAGTTTTTTTCCTGGACATGCTATCTTCAAAAAATGATAACTAAAAAACTTCAAGAGCGCCCACCAACAACTTTTTCAAGATTGTTGCTTACATCATAAAGTAACATCTAAAAAAGAAATATGAAATTTGAAGCATATACATATTTTCGTAATTCAAGGTCAAAGGTTATTTCATTACACATTTTCTCTGCGATTCATGCTACGATTTTGGTTTGCATTTTAGAAGTATGAACAGTTTTCAAAGAAAATGCAAAGTTTAGCTAAAATATGGATGTTATGTATGTACAACCTTTAATGGGGACCTTTACAAATGGGGACCTTACACAAACAACCACATTGTACAGCGTAACGGTTACAAACCCCACCTAATATAATCATTTAAGCAGCTGGGTTTTTTTTTTTTTTTTTTTTTTTTTTTAAAGTAAACCACTCAAGCAGCTGTGTCCTTATGCTGCACTTACTTAGTTTGTCCAAAAACCTTGCTTTTGTAAAAGAGTGTTTTGGCACTTGTGTTAATATTAATCGCCAGTTGTTTACCTGACGTGGAGACTGTGCAAATAATAAACAAGTACTTGTGAAAAGCTTGAATTGTAAAGGAGTAAATTATGACATCCTCTAATGGCATGGATTTTGACTAGAGGAAACTTTAATGGAAAGCACTTTGGTTTTGGAAATTGAATTCAATTTTCAGTGACCTCTTGTGTAAACAAAGTCCACCTGAGCAAAGAAAACCCTTCAAAAGCTCTTTGCATTTGTGTTGGAAACTTGAAAGTGCATGGGGGGGGGACCTTTTAAAATGTAATGTCCCTGCTTTAAGCTACAGTCCATCATTGGCAGCTGTCCAAAAAGTAACTGATGTAATTATTGTTGAAAAACATACTTGGTTGAAAGATAGTAAGGGGTCTAAACTCTCTGTGAAATTATTCTTTCTGGCAAGCTGTCATTTTGAAGAAATCAACGAAAGAGGGCCTTTCCAACGGTGCGTCTTAAGACGCATCGTTGGAAATTTCCGTTAGTAGTTCATTTTCAGCGAGGCCCGTGCAAGCGTTGACACGACGCACGCGCGCGCACAGTTGCTATAATTCGTCGGATCAGTGCGCGACATCGCGTAGCTACAATCGGCTCAGTGAGAACGTGTCTCGGACGCTGAATTCAGGCCCAATTCAAAACATGATTCAGCAACTTTTGATTTGAAATCGAGATCCTAGAATGCTGTTTTTCTCGAAATATACAGCTGAAGCTGAGCTGAACATTCATCAGGTTAGTTGTTCAGCACCCTTCTTTAGATTTTGAGCATGTTTGTTGCTTCAAACGAGCAAAATGCACAAATTACAAATGATGGACTATACCTTTGATATTGTATTCCATGGAATATCCCCTTGCACAGCAAGACTCTATGATATGGTGGCAGATTTGACAATTAATTAATTGTGCGAAACCTATCGGGTCCAATGTAACCCATTGTATTACAAAAACATGACAGCCAAATTGACCAATCAAGAGTTCAGTCCGCATTTCTGATCGAAACGACTTCACAATTTCTGGAGTCGACTCCGATTGGCTGGCGCACGAGGTCGTGTTCAATTTGGACAGTGGGTGTACTCAGACCAGGGGGTGGAGGGGGAGGGTTGAATTTTGGATTATTTTTTATTTGTTTTACTAGGGAGAAGTTTACAATCTGTTAACTCATCACAAGCCACAGGTCAACAAGTCTCATGTCTTTCAAACCTCATTCACTTCAATGAAAATCTGGAAATCCAAGCTTTGTCCAAAATTTTGTTAAAGCATTTCCCTGGTCTCTTCAAACTTTCGTAGTTGGCTGAACTTTTACACAAATTAACACTATTAGTCTACCCGTTAATAACAGGTCTATCTAATTTTTACTAGTTCTACCTACTTGTGTGTAGCAAAAATAATCATTAAGAAGAAATTTTGTACATCTAAAATCATGTCAAGTTCTGTAAATTTCCCGAAGTGTTTCATTCTCAATATGGATTTCTAACCTGACCCTTTCCCATGTCCCTTCTGGTGGTCCCCCTCTCTGACCCCGTAATAGCCCAGATGATTTACCCCTTCAGGAAACAACTCTATTACTCACGGCCATTCCTAGGCCAATGCCAATGTCATCAAAGATCCAGCGATTACCACCTTACTGCCCCCCCCCCTTCCTTTCTGGTCACACTTTAAACACGTAAAGACTGTTATATACATTGCTTCAAGAAGCACTTAGCAGTTTGCCCCCCATGCTGTGATTGAGGTCGAGGCCTTTCCCATAATTCCACTCACCAGATGACTTTCCCAAGTGCTGGATAGGGAGGACATACTCTTTTTCATTTTATAAATTACTGGTTGTTGCTTCCAGCAAATGCAACTCCAAATTACCATGACTGGTTAAAGTAGACCTACAAATCTTTGGCAGACCTTCACCTTTTGTGCGGGACCATCCAGGCCTTTTTTTTGCCTACCCTGAAATATTTACCCTGTTCATATGTGCCTGAAATGATCAGATTCATGTGATGTACCCTTATGTGGTACAGGCCCCTAACACAGTGCACTTTGATTTTTCTTCTCTAGTGCCTTATCGGTATACCAGAGCAAAACATTTAATCTCATAAATTTCAAGATTGGTGACGAGTTTCCCCGCTGAGTGAAACTCCACACCAGCATTTTTCCACTATGCAAAATTAAAGGTAATGTATGTCATTTGCAAACATCAAAATACAAAACTACCAAAATATGATGAAATACCTTCCTTGACTGTAAGTGAATAATGGTTTCAAGCATTCTGTAAAATAATGACACCTGTCGTGCTTTCTTTTTAAAGAGCAGTAGAATATTGGTATCAATTTCCAACGATGGTCAGCCGGCCATCGTTGGGAGAAAAACAGATTTTTTCCAAATTCTGCCCCCTGTTTACAAAATTTACTTAGTCTACATTTTGTTTGCCATCGGTTACACATCCTTGAATGGGTGCAAGCCAACCAGTCTGGTTCTCTGACCTGACAATTCCCTGATGTCTATAAATTGCTCTGTTTCATCAGTAGTAGGGACAGGGAACCAGACTACGAGAACAGCAATTTTTTTTCTTGGTTTATTCAGCATCTGTGAACCAAGGGCAAATTCAGAACACATTTTTTTTGGGGGGGGGCCAACAAAATTGCTGGTCCCCCAAAAGTGGGTGCGTGTCCAACAAAATATGGTGTGGGGTTTGGGGCTTGCTTAAGGGCCCTAAAAAAATGTTTGAATTCTAGATATTCTGTGGTGCGATCTGAGGCAATTTCTGACCACTTTAACCACATTTTTTGTGTACGCAGTGCCTGCCTTTATTGCAACGTCACTAAAAAAAAAAAGTTGTCATATTTTTTTAGACCCAGTTATAAAGAAGTTAATGGATGATTTAATCACAGATTTGACGTCTAAATTTTAGTATTAGTATTAGTACAAAGAATGTACATGTACTGTCAAACTTTGAAAGATTTAAGTTTCACAAGGATTCAGGGTGTTAGGTTCAAGGTAAGTGTGTATTGTTAGCAGTCAAGGGAGCTGCTTTCTTGTTTACCCGCAGGGCCTAAGCAAGAAGTAAACTAGGTTTTATCATCACTTTCATCTCGTTAGTTGTGACCACCCTGATATGACTAACAAGCTGATTTACCCGATCATAGATCGGGTAGGGCGTAGTGTTGGGGATGAAAATTTGGGGAGTTAAATGTAAATGGGGATATAGTTAAGGAGACATGCAGTTATAGGAAAGCAATTTCTGTGGTGTGATCTGAGGCAATTTCTGACCACTAAAACCAATTTCAGCAAAAGATCATCTTTTAAAGTTATGACTTTGGATTAATTGAATCAGCTACATGTATTTTGAGCAATAGAATCATTGTTGTAGGCTACAATTTTTATTCGGGGAAGAAAAAGTGGGGGGGGGGAACCAAACAATGTCCCCCGCTTTAAAATGGGGGGGGGGGGTTCCCCCTATCCCCGTCGATTTACGCACATGATAATTATGTACCATGGCAACTTGTCTGTAAATGTTCCCGTTGGTCTGTTAAATTGGCATTTTGTGAGGCAGTCGCAGTTGGAAAATGCAGTGAAAAGGTTACCGTAGTACACAGGCGAAGGCTGATTGTACAGTTTTGACAATAAATCATAATGCAATAAAACGTAAAGGTGTCATATGAAATGAAAATGTTGAGTGTTACCATAAAATTTCAAACGGTCTGAATCATGGAGGAAGGTCATAATTAAGTTTCAGTATTGGACTCTTCAACAAACGTAAACTTGAACTTCTTACAATTTGCGAGACCGTCAGCAAGGAAAAAGTCGATGTAACTTTTATTGAAGTTGGTTCAACCATCTATATAAGAGCAAGTTTTACTCGGCCTCCGAGGAATGTTTGCTCCTGAAAGGATCCGAGACCGCGGTCTCCCGCGACACCAAAATGGCTCCACGTCCGTGGAAAAATGTGGGTGTCTTCCGCCGGGTCGGACACTTTTTCGTCGATTTTTGTGTAAATGCATCGATCCTTCGTTGACCCCAAACAGGCCCCCGAAATTATAACACGACACTGAATTATACGTGGCGGGCAGCGAACTCACAACGCTCAGCCTTGGTGGAAGCATAGTGGAAGCATGGAGCTGTAAACACATTATGGAAGCAACAGCACTCTATCACGCGACGTCACATGCTTGTGCTTCAAATAGCGAGCACCGTAGACTCAACCTCGTTTCCAGGGTGTGGAGCAGGCTGCAGTACGCGTTGCCAGTGACGGTTTTACGCATAGCCGGGAAGTACCACGCAGTGTAGACTTTCGATTGGTTCAGACCGCGCTAGGCATACTAATGTGTAGTCCTTCTGAGTATTCGTTGCACTCGGCACAGGGGCGGCAAGCGAAGCATATGAAAGAATAGGGACACTTGGTGGCCACGCACCATGGACAAAAAATATTTTGCCAAGGTCACCCCATACTAACGTTTGGTGAACACTTTTGCTAAACAGCCAAGTAGAACACGTAAACGCAATCCCTACGTTGACCTCGCTGACCTCGCACAGTCTTAGACACGCAGAAAAAGCCAGCACAGGGGGCGGACAGGCAGTCAACGTGAAAGCGCACACGACGGCAAATTCCTGCGCAAAAAGCAGTCACGAAAAATCGACGAAACGGATCGCCGGTCCGTACGGGAAAATGAGGACGACCCGAAGCGTCCGACCCGGCGGAAGACCCCCTCCGCATTTTTCCACGGACGTGGAGCGATTTTGGCGCCGCGTGAGCCCGCGGTCTCGGATCCTTTTATGAGCAAACATCGTCTCGGGGGCGAGTAAACTTCTCTCTTATATATATAGATGTAAGTGCCCATCACTCATCATGTGTACTGGCTCTTTGTCTGGCCTTTAAGAGGTCGCGACCTTTTATCATCTCTGCTTCACAGTTGCCAAGGTTACGGGGCTGAGTAGTTGTTAATCATCCCACACAGTCTAATCATGGAGGAAGGAATGGTGGAGAGATAAACTGTCATAAATTTGGTCACATTATGGTTCACCTTCAAATGTTTATTCGTCAATGAAAGCCTTTTTAGAACATATTTAAGACTTTATAAGGCCAAAAACAAAGTCTTCGGTTTCTGGTATGGAGCGTGCCCCAAAAGTGGTGCGGGGACGCGTTTTTTTGTTTGTTTTTGTTTTCCTTCAAATGTCGGCTGATGACTGCAAATGGTGCCCGACTAAATTTAGTGCAAATATATGGCAGTCCAGAGAGGCCACATGAAGCTTATTCTCGATCGTAACCCCATCTAAAACACGTTAAAATTTTGCAGCAGCAGGATTCCAGTCAAACCAGTGAGTTTGGAGGTTTGTAGACATCATCTTTACATTGGAAAAAAAATTAAAAATTTGCCGACATGCATGGTTACGGCGACGCACACGCAGACCAGAAACCAGAGACTTTTTTGTTTTGCCTAATGGATAAAACGATGCGATGGCACAATTAAAAAGTTTTCCAGAAAATGGATCCATGTTTAACTCTTAATACTTCATTTAAAGTAAGTATTCCTGTGATTTTTCTATTTTTAAACCTCCCCCCAAATTATCAAAGAATATGATGTCCTTGAATGAATAAACAGTTTTTAGCATTTAGGCAATTATTCCTTTAAGTAGTATGGTGTAATTCAGGGCTAGGTTGCGATGGCAGTGAGTATTGAGGATATTGACTTCAGTCTGACTTGAGTCGAGTCTAAGCTGAATGAGGAGCTCCTGCTCCTAATTCAAAAGCTAAATTGAAAAATGGGTAACTTAGTGTGGATCGATTTCTTTTTTCATTCAATGTCTCATTGGAAATTCATAACTTTTCTAATTCCAGTAAACAATCGATTCCAATTTAAAATTTATTTTACAAGTAATTTATACACAGGACCCTCCCTGTAAGGTATTTTTTTTATAACACGTACAATCAAAAGATAACGGTTAAACAAAATTTCTTTTCCTGTTTTCTTTTGACAGGGCTTTCACAACGGGCACCCCTCCTGCGCCACGATACCACCACTCTGCCGTTGTCTACAATGGAAGCATGTTTATCTTCGGTAATATCATGTTTTTTTCCCTTCAGTTTTTCTGTTTCTGTTTCAGAAATTCATCATTTCCTCTTCCCTGTTTATTTTATTCGTCATTTGTCTGCTGAACATTTGTCATCTTGGAAGTTCCAAGGTATTTTTTTCTTGAAAGCCGTTTTGACAATTTTGCAGTTTCACTATCATTTCATCAGTTCTCAGAATTAGATAGCCAGAAAGTGTGACGAAAGTAAGAATTTCTATGAAAAGAAAGCATTTCCTGCATAAATTAACATGTAACAATATACAATGTAGTGCATTAATAAAGTGTCTTGAATCATGTTCAAAGATTAAGAACAATTTTCCTTTAAACCTTGGACTATTTAACCTCAACTTCTGAGGTAATTTTGCAAGAAACTTTCCTAATTTGCTGAATAGACCTTATGCGTAGCCGCCATCTTAAAGGGCAATGCCTTTTGTTGTGATGCATGAGTGAACCTTTTGTGCTTCCATTGTTACTGAATAAAAATAACAAAAGACGCCCTCTAAGATAGCAGTAACTCTGTATCACAACAACAAAAATATCACAAACAACAAAAACAGGACATAAAACCAGTTGGGATGGATGCGAGGAATATTGGATTTAAGGAAATTTTGAAAACGTGGTTTAATTTTTAAAACGTGCTAGTACATATGGCTGTCCGCCTTCCAACCCTTTGTTTTTGTCCTTTGGTGCGAAGTTTGCCCAAGTGCGCATGACGGTTTACCCTCCCCTCATGATACATCTTCTGATAAGAGTAGGGTCCAAATTTGTAAAGGAGCATTTTGGAAAATATTGCTCAGAAAGGTTTTGTGTTGAGCAAAAGCCAGCTAAAACAACAGCCACAAGAACTATAATTTACACAACAATTTTCCTTGGTTGCCTGTTTCCTGAGCACCGCTCCTTCTTAACATTGGCCCAAGACCTCAAGGGATGTGTTTCTAATACCCAGCCAGAGTATAAAAAAAAACTTCCTTGAAAGACCTGCAGCCAGACTGAAAGACAAGGTACTGTCTATCCCCTCGAGACAAACTCCATGGATGGAGGAATGCGACGAAGGAAGGATGACTCTCGCAAGTCATCACCTCTGTCCCTAATAAACGGAAGACAGGGACTCGTATCATCTTCCCATTCGTATTCCTGTCCTCCAAGGAGTCTCATCACCACCCCCCCCCCCTCCTTCCCAACTGGCTAATTATAGACAGCAAGGTTTAAATATATATGAACGAGACAATTTATTGGTGGGTGTCTGGCTTTTGGGGGTGTCTGGCTGCGGCCTCAACTTCCGACTAGGCAAGGTCTTCCCAAGGATGTACATTTTTAGACGGGCATGCACATGAGATGATTTGTGCTTTTCTGTTCTGTGTCCTATAATGTCCTATCATCTCTGAGCAATCCCCGGTTGACATTTTTCCCGGTTTGCAGGATTGCTAATATCGCTAGCATTGTGTCTTTTATAAATCTTGCAAAACAGAACAGTCACACATTTTCACACACACACATGCAAATATTAAATTTAAGTGCCGAGTATTCTACTTGTACTTCATGTGAAAATCTAATAAGCAGGAAAATGTCTTCAGTTGGTCACATTTAGAATCAACATATCAAGAGAAGCCTAAGGCTAGCCTCAGGTCGACCTGTGATTTGCTTGCGCCGCGAAAGGAACTTGCCTTTGTGAAGGAGTTCGTCGATAGTCTCCATGATGGTATTTGCCCGCTAAAAAAAAAAAAAATTCTAGCTGCACACTAAGCACTGTGTGAACAGGGCCTCACATGGTTAAAATAAGCAAATCAGTTGGTGAAGAATGAACGTTCGTTCTTGCACCCAGCAAAACACGCAGCTAATATTTATAGCGGCCAGTTACCGTCACGGACACTATCGACGAGCGCCTTGACTAATGCTAGTTCGTCGCGGTGCAACCAAAATTGCAGGATGATGTGAGGCCAGCCTGATACCTTTAACTCTCAATCTCAACATAAAAAATATGACTGAAATGTTTGACCGAGAAATCTGGTGTCATAAGCAGGATGATCCAGGCGTTGAATCTTGCTGATAAAAAAGGCAATTTTCAGTTGAGATTTGAGGCATAATTTTTTTTTCAAATAATACCAACTCAAAAATTAAATTTTATGCTATAAAACAAATGAAATTTTAAACGGAAACCAGTTATTTTTAAGCAAACTTTCCATCTACCGATTTCCCAACCCTATCCACAAGAAACCCAACGTTGGCCTCCCAAACCGCAATCAGAAGATTGCTCGCTAGGTTTTGGATTTCAAGAAGCCCACGTGCAATCACTTGTCTCTCTGCAGAGATAGAGAGAGAGGGGGAGAGAGGGAGGGTGAACAGAAATGATAAATCCTTGTGGCAGGTTGCGAGATGGAAAAACGTCTGCGAGTGCTGACCTTTAAGAAAAAGTGAGACAGGGAGATATTTGCCAAGCCGCGCTGACAGCTCTGATTTTACCTAATGGGGTCTTACCTCAGCTTGCTTTAGCCTGTTCTCTGATTAAAAAAAATCCATGTTCTGGGCAGGGTTTCCTTATGATGATGAAGTTCCGGGGGTGTTCCCTTGTTTCCATTTCTGTATTTTGTTGATGAAGCTGTTGTTTAAAGGAATGCTGCCTGTCTAACTGTCAACATTTTCAGTCGCTGTTTCACCGTTTAGGGGTGTTTCAGTCAGGCATACAAATTTTCCTCGGATCCACTGATTTCCTTGTTTTTTTACGTCTCATGAATGCCATTACAAATTGAAAAAAGACTGTACAAAGTCTTGTGTGGTTTGGATTTTCCTCGTTTTTTCTAAATTCCCAGTTGCATACCTGTTCAGTGCCTTTTCAAAGTAAATTCAAATTTGCATATTTATAGCCAAAACAGAGATGTCATCTTTGGCAGAAGGTTGAGTTTATTTGGAAAAAAACTTTCCTTAACCCTCTGAGTCTGAAGTCGGTATTCAGAGCAATATGGTAAAACCTTTTACACCTCTTCAGATCAAGGACTATGAAGTGTTAAGAAGGGTTAAAGTAAGTGTGTCACAGAAAGTCACAGCACAAAAAATAACAGCCTTGTGGAGAGCAGAAGCTGTGTCAGACCGAATCCATCTGCTTGCCCTGACCTTAACCACACAAATTGTGCAGGGATTTGAAGTGTTATCCATACTCCACAGAAGATTACCTCAGAGGAATTTGAAGTGTAGGTGCTAACTCTATGGGCATATGTGTTTAGGCATAACAGAAGGGTTTGAATTGCAAGGGACTGGGAGGGTAAATCTACTAATTCACCACATTGTAGTAAACCAATGGCAGATTTTTTGCACTTCAACTGTCAGGGGGCATTCAAGCCCCAAAGTAAAAGTGGCTGAGCTCTACCTTTCAATAACACCCTGAAATCCTCATCCTACATGTAGTTAAGGGTCTTGGTAGAGTAAGGGTCAATTTATCAAAATTACAGCAAAAATTCATAATAAATTTCCCAACATCGTGGTTGAATTTCTAGCGTGACTCTGCACATCTGTATTTTCACTTGTCCAGGGTTGTTGCTTGTCCATTGGTCCAAAAGGTCAAAAGGTCGCTGTTGGGTACAGCGGAGCAAACGTGGTATAAGCATTAAGGAACTTGACCTACTACATCATCTAATGATTGCTCAATATTCACTGAGCAATTGGACTTGAGCTGCCGACAGATTACCATCCATTTCTATCATGGCAGTCGTCGTTGAAATCCATCTGGCGGAATTCCAAGGAGTTTTTTTTTTCAATTGGAAACGAATGCAACAACATTTCTGCTTGTAATGGAAGAATTGTTGCACTTGGTTTCTAAACCCACTTTTATATGGGGAAGGGGGCTGGTCCATAATTGACCTATCGCCGTTTGCGAGTTAGCCACGCCCCTTAGACAACCCTATGGAATTTGTTCGTCTCAGATTGTGTGCGTTCCGCGTCCATTTGTATATCATGTACAGTCGACTCTCGTTAATACAAACTCGTTAGGACCTAGCCAAATTGTTTGTTATATCAGAATTGTGTATTAAGAGGATCATCAGAAATGCAGAGTCAGGACCAAGGCTTTGTGTTTGCTATAACCAGAATTTTTATTAATTGTGTTTGTACTAACGAGAGTTGACTGTAATTGGACAATATTTCACAAGCTGCGTTGACGCGATTCTAACGCGATTCTAACGCGATTCTACCGCGATAGGTCAATTGTCTTCAACAATTCTTTAGCTTAATACTGGTAAGCATCGTATTACATAGTACTCCATGATGAATCCATTAAACCATGAAGTGCTGGGATGGTTCGTGGTGTATGCCTACATGTATCATAATGAAAAGTAGCCCGCATCTGCTCAACCGGAAATTTCCACACAAACTTTAACGTGGGAAACAGCCCAGAGGAGAGACAATTTTTTCACTATAAAAACCCCTGTATTTTCAGAACGGACCTTTGCACGAATCTGGGGGTAGCAGATTATTAAAGTTCGTTCTTCTGGCTTTTAGTTTGTTTTATGTTTTGCTTGGAAAAGCAAAAAAACCTTTGATCATTTTTTTTTCTTCTTAAAAATGGTCGGGTCTATGACAATTGTGTATGGAGAGAAAATGACAATTTTTGAGAGACCTCTGGTTCTTTATCTCAACATATCTCGACAACCCAAGGTGGAAGCATAGTTTGGGAAGCGGTTTTGTAAAGAGGATCAAATTCTCTTTCGATTCATGTAAAGCTCATTTTGATTGGTTACAAACCCAGTGATAATTTTTTGGTCAAAGTTTTCCTCCAATAACTGAATTTCTTGCAGAGGTCACTCAGTAGCACGTGAAGTAAGCCCGCAAAGTACGCACTATTATTTTTGTTCCCAATGTGCACAAAACGGGGACCTGTTTCAGTACATGACAAAATATGTTCCCAAGTGAAATTCATGTTGCGGTCCCTTTAAGTTAACCTGCACTCGAGTTCATAGGGACAACCAGGGGACAACGACACCCCGGCCACTCTCTGACCCCATATAATTGCAAAATTGACACTGTTTTCGGACCAGTGCCCCCATCATATTCATTTTCTCAGTAAATTATCTAAATATCAACCATGCAAGAACTTAACTCCATGCGTGACCATCAACAGTCGCACAGGCGGAATACAATCCGCTCTACACACATCCAAAGGGGTATCCATAATTTTACTGTGATACAATCTTGTGTCACATCAAAATTTCATGAAACACATGCTTTGTATTAAAGTAATTTAGGACTATTTGCATTTCTCCTAAAAGAAACCTACCAAATTACTATCAACAAGCTTACTTGGATTAAAGTTTTGGTTAAAATAAAAAAAGCATTCTGCGCTCTATATTAAAGAAATGAATATGTGCTTGGCCAGTTTTAAACAAGAACATTTAAAACGGGCCAGGGGCCTGGGTGCGGAAAATAGCCCAAGCCGAAGGCGATGGTCATTTCCAATGTTCGGTGATTTCCGGCAATCAGTCAATTGACAGATTTTTGGAATAAAAAAACTTTGAACGAACGTGTTTTGTGATCAAAAGGTTGTGCAATGTGCATATTTTTTTTTACTATTTTCTCGAAAAGTGTAATATTCGACGAGCTGAAACTCAAAAGGTCAGGTTTTGAACATTCCTTTTTATATTTTGAGAGGTGTTATCATTATACAAACAAAATGCATGAAAAGCAAATGATCCTATATGTCTTTAATGCTGATGTAAATATGAGCATGACAGATTGCAGGTTTTAAAAGTTGGTTTCCTTAATTAAAGAAGAATACTAAACACCCCTATCCTGGGGTTTCTGTGTTTTTTTCGTTTTTTAATTTTCATCAATTGGCAAAAAAATATACCAGCTACAACCATAAAACACATACCCGGAACTGTTGCTGAAATGGGATGTACATTTTTTTTTTTAACTGTGATTCCTTTTCTGTTTACATCTTTGTGTGGATAGGTGGCTATACTGGCGACATCTATTCAAACTCCAACCTGCAGAACAAGAATGACTTGTTTGAGTACAAACTCTCTAACGGACAGTGGGTGGAGTGGAAGTTTGAAGGAAGGTAAACACAGGAATGTTCGCCAAAAATTGTCTGGAATGCATGTACATTTCGGGTAATTCCGTGGTAACTTGCGTTACGTGTAACGGGACATCTTCTGTCAACTCTGCTGTTATTCTATAAAGTCATAGCATTGAGGGTGTTTTTGTTTTTCTCACAGAAGTTAAGGGACCAAACTACAAAAAATAAGCCAACAAAATAAATTTCTGTTGGTTTGGCAATAAGATTTGTATCGGTCTGCAGTGAAAGTATTTGCACTGTGAATCCGTAAAAGTTACATGTTTTAACTCTGGCGAATTTCTCAGTGAATGTTTCATGGCGTCAAATTTGATTCACACGCGCATTCGCAGGAAGTATGAACTGGATTTTAGGCTTATTTCAAATCTTTTAGAAAATCCAGAAACACTGTTGCATTTAACATGTATGTACGGCTTAATTAAAAACTCAAAAGCTAGACTTAAACACCAGAGTGAATGTAAATGATTTTTTTTATGCGATGCGATGCGAGACAATGCGAGGGCGTAGCACCTATGCTACACCATTTTGGGACTTGGTCGCTGCCCTCAGTTTACACAGAACTATAACTTTTCAAGTGAAAAAAGTTTTGTAGCAAAATGAGCTGAAGTGAAAAGTCAAAACTTAAAAGGAATGTACATGTACATCATTGGCTTTTGCTGTAATTTTCAGAAAAGAATTATTTGGGGGGTTATAATAGATCAAATATTGTTACACTGACATGTTTGAAGTTTTGCGTTCGAAAATGCTGGAAAAACCAAGAAAAACACAAATGTTCAGGTAGTCTGGTTCCTGACTGCACTAAAGATGAAATGGATCAAAAATGCCAAAAAATTGTTAGGTAAGGGAACCAGTCTAGCTGGCCTGCACCCGTTCATGAACATGGAACCAATAGCAAACAAAATTTGGACTGGAAAAAAAATGGTAAATTTGGAGCAGTGGTTGAAAAATAGTTAGCTTTTTCCAACAGTGGTCGGCCGACCACTGTTGGAAATGTATACAAAACTACAATTTTTCTTGAAAATGATTTCACACCAGGTTCCATAATTTTACAGGATGCTTCAGACTGTCATTTACCAACATCCTAGTAAGGTATTTCGTAACAACTTGGTAGTTATTTTTCGATGTTTGCAAATGTTGTATTTTCCCTTTAACTTCCAATTTTGGGATGCTGACCCATTTTGTTCAAAGCCAGTTACTTCAACAAAAAATTGAAACATTATATCAACCAGTTCCACAGAGTTCCGTGAAAGCAGCAGTGCCCGACTGGGCACTTCCCACCCTGGAAGTGGCATTATTCAAAGCATCCGTCATGCCCATGTAAGACCAAGGGCCCGTTTGAAACCCGTATGCACAGTCCGTCTGTATACGGTCAGCAGTACATGTACCTGGTTCTAACGAAGTACGTCCTTCTAATTTGGATTTATTGCCGGCAGGCCTTCTGGCTATCGGTTTGCACAAATTGGATCAAGACGGAGCCCAGATTTAACGACCGTGTTACTACAAATAAGCTTGGAACCTTTTTTTGGGGGGGGGAGGGACGTACCTATAACAGAATATTGTTTTCGAAGTTGAAAAAAGGAATTGACTGGAGAGGGGTTTGAACCTGTTACCTCCGGATTGCCGTTCCGGTGCTCTACCAACTGAGCTATCCAGCCCTATGTTGGTGGTCCCCCATTTTGTCAATGTCTTTGATCAAGGTGCGCTAGTCAGTATACTGCATTTTATTACTCAATTAGGATTCTGCTTGACTCAATAAATCAATTTTACAACCTGCGTATTTTAATTCACTCAATGTGGTAAGCAAATTTTTTACGGTTTTGATTTCTTATAAGAGACAAATTTGATGTGGCAAGTCAAAAATAGGCAGAATTGGGCAGAGCCATGAATGAAGAAACAGCTGCAGAATGACATGGGGGGCGATTTTCAGTGATTTTGAGGATTTTTTTTTATTTTGTGATGCTACTTATGTTTGAAATGTTCTGTAAAAGTTTCAAACTGAAATTTCACTGACAAAGTATTTTTTTTAACACTTTTAGAGAGGCATGTCATTTCACAGAATGACACTTTGTTCAAGTTTTTGTTCTAAAATTATGCAAAATTTGTATGATATTTTGGACAATCCGATTTCAAATTTAATAAATTTGCTTTGGAATATCCAATTTAAAAAAACAAAGTGGCGTTTGAAAGAGCAAGGTCTATATTTTACTGATATTGCAATAACTCAAAATTGACTTCTTGCTTAAAAGTGCCTGATTTTGACATACATTTGTATCATGTCACAAATGAGGGAAAAAACACTCTTTTTGATACAATTTTTCCTTCTTATTTGTTGAGACCTTTACATTAATCATGTCTTGCTACCAGTGGTGGTTGTTAGTTAAAAAAAAAAAAATAGAAATAAGTGTTATTATTATAACATTCAATTTAGTTTATTTATAAAACTGCCTTTTTTTTTTACCTAAATATATTTAATAAAATGGAAATTTTAAATGTCTGAATATTGAATTATTCAAATTGGTTCAGATCTAACATGCAAGGCCTTTTATTGTTTTAGTTTAACCCTAACCCATTGAGCGCTTTTACTAGAAAGTATCCTGAATCTGCCTATCCACCTATTTTGTCATGCAAAAAATGCTGGTGTCCTCCAGAATGCACCAGTGAGCACAACAGAATCCACCAGTGTAGTAAATTTACCTCGTACACACCAAACATAGCCACAGAGTTGAACTGTTGAGATCCTGAATCCATCAAAGTCCCCCACCTGCTCAATATGGAGGTATCCTGAATCCATTAAAATCCTGCAGTACCACTAGGCTTACTGTCCTGAATCCATCGAAATCCCCCAACTTTTTCAATATGGAGGTATTCTGAATCTGCCGAAATCCTTCAAAACAGGTGTGGATTTTGATGGATTCAGGTATGTTAGGGTTAAAAAAACTTATAGCTACAGTTTTTAGAGGGGGTAGCGTAATTTTTCACGTACTTTGTATATCTTTCAACCATTTCTGTGTTGTGCCTAATCACCGGCCTAATTGATTCTTCTAACTGTTTCCTGTGAGGTTGCATTATTTTCAGCAAGTGCCTGTAAAACTGATTTGAAAGATTAATTTCCTTTCCTTCCTGTAGGTTGTAACCCATATTCAAGCATAATGAGGCATGGACAATGTACAGTGCTTTTTTTTTATGCAAGCCAGTCAGGTGATTGTAAATTAAATTTCCAGCTTCACTGATATTCTATCCTCAAGTTGAACTTTTACTGACCATTAAGCAAACCATTCTTGAAATGGTTTCTCAATCTCTGAGTACACGTATGTCTTTTCTATAGAATAGTTCAGCAATAGCCATTTTCTGAGGTGGCACCAGGCTCGCGAGAGTTATGCTCAGGTAGTACGCACGCATGCGCAAACTCTTGGTGGCCCACTGCATTGTGAATCGCCGAATTGCCAGCTGCAACTGCTCGGGTAAAAAGTTGCAGGAAGAGCACGCCAGTTAAAATGTGCGTGAGCGATTGATACCGGAGCCTGGAGTGTTTTGCAGTATTTTATAACTGTAAAAGGCTGTAACCTGCTGAAAGGATGTGAACAATGAACCGCCGTCGACAAAAAAGTTACCGTCGACAAAAAGTGGCACCTGACAATAAAGCGCCACATTTTACTATAACATAATATCACGGTCGTGTGTGTGCTAATTTTGTGTTTTCAAGTATGAAATATTCAGACCGGCAAAAAGCTATTTGAATATTCGGTTGTTGATCAAATATTTGGGTGTTTGGTATAAGCGTCCAAGTAATGGCTTCCAGAACCTCAAAGCAATTTCAAAATCAGATTGGTGTATACAGGTATCACTCGCCACAAAATTGGCCGCTACTTTTCCTCTAGCTCATCTGTGGGCCAAGATCAAGGTACTGCTTTCCATATCAAGTCTGACATGTTTGTCAGAGGGGGTCGTGGTAAACAGGAGGCGATGGAGGGGCAGATATTAGCACCGGCAGGTGTACATGTGGCACAGGTGAACCGAGAGGAAAACTAGTGGCCAATTATGTGGCGATGTATACACCAATCTGATTTTGTAAGCTTACTACGAGTCCCTCTGACAAACATGTCAGACTTGATACAGATAGCGGTTCCTTCATCTTGGCTCACCGTGCCACGAGGCTGGGTGGCCAGTAGTGTGGATTGTCCCATGCCTGCAGATTTGGTGCTATTTTGAAACCTTTGAGAGCATCTTCATCAACGGACCTTTTTGGCATTGGGAAATTGTTTCTGAACGATTTTGAGAAAAATAGGCGGACTTTATACAGAAATATTTGCAAAGCTAGATTTGATGTTAAAATTACTCCAGTAACATCACTTATCTTCAAGCAAACTTGAATCCTCGATCCTGATTGGTCAATGAATGGCAACAGTCTGTTGTATATTTTCCCATATACCACGGTCTATATATTATGCACTCGCTATTCCTTCTGCAGGCACGTGTTATAAGATGAAGGTTGAAAAGCGCTTGTCTGGATAGCTCAGTTGATAGAGCACCGGAACGGCAATCTGAAGTGGCAGGTTCAAATACCGCTCCAGTCAATTGACCTATCACCGTTTGCCAGTTAGCCACGCCCCTCAGACAACCATATGGAATTTTGTTCGTTAAGTTTTGTTTGTCTCACATTTTGCGCGTTAAGCGTCCATTTGTATATCATGTAATTGGACAATTTTTCATAAGCTGCGTTGACGCAATTGACCTATCGCTGTTAGCGAGTTAGCCACACCCCTTAGACAACCCTATGGGATTTTTGTACGCTAAGTTTCATTTGTCTCAGATGTTGCTCGTTCCGCGTCCATTTGCATATCATGTAATTGGACAATATTTCACAAGCTGCGTTGACGCGATTCCAATGCGATTCTACCGCGATACGTCAATTCTACCGCAATAAGTTAATTTCTTTGTTCAACTTAAAAACAAAATAATAATAGTAATTGTGTGTACTAAATGCAGTTCAGACGCGTAAATACTTATTTTCACAGTGTGTATTTCATGAAAATGAGGAAAAGTGATGCAAACTGCTTTCTGACTGGATTGACCCGAAATATACAAATCAAAAAAATTAAGACGGCCCGACGTTGCAAACTTAACATGATCTTCTTCAGAGGCAAAATGACAGAGGTTCAAGAAACAAACAGTGGGTGCCTTGTGCGTATAGTGCTCACCTCTCACCACTGTGGCCCTGGTTCGAATCCCAGCCGCGGACCATACAAGCCATACATGAGTAGAGGTGTGCCTTGGTTCTCTCCTGTGCCACAAAGTTTTTTTTCCGTGCCAACGGTTTTCCTCCCTCTGCAAAAATCAAACACTTTTGATCTCAGGCCGTGCTCCGTGGTCATATATGGGTCGATGGGGCCGGCAGCCATAGGCGCCTTTACGTGCCAGCGGCCCGACCACATTGTAGCCGCGTCGACCCTTTGCAATTCAGCTTCTCAGCTGCCAGTAAGGGCGATTAGCCTCCCAAATTATTATTAAGTATGATTATTTCAGTGTAAAAATCTTCTCTGGGCCCCCTTAAAACTGTCTCATTTTTCCCTCCTGCTTTAATTTTCTTTTTTTCTTTTTACTTTGATTTCGCAGACTCCCTCCAGCCAGATCTGCTCACGGTGCGGCCGTTTACGATGGAAAACTGTGGATCTTTGCTGGTTACGATGGAAACGCCAGGTAGAAATTCAGGATTCTATTTTTGTAGTATTTTTTTAAAAATCCATTTCGTACCTCATTGGACGCAGTGTATTTTTCATTCTTTTTCCCTTGTATGGATCTAGAGAAGATTGAGTCATATCAAAGTTGTCACAAGCATCAGAAGTAGATCGTTAGTCATCCCGTTTTAGGTCAAGTGCTTGAAAACGTTGTGACCGATCATCAATTTCACATCACAAATATTTTTTGGTTATGGTCGTGAAAGCGTGCCCCTGTCATGATTTGAGTGCAGAGAACTACATCACTGCCTTCTGTCACTTGTATTATTCATGTCCGCCATCCAGAAACATCCCGCGAAAATATTTTGGCTGATATGACACATGATAATTAATAGATCTATCGTCTGGCCAAAGGAAAAGGCAAATCAGTGTTTGACTTCACATAATTAGGAACAGTGATCGATCCCCAGCACAAAATATTACTCAGTAAGTTTTCTCAATCGGCTGAAATCAGCATTGGGGCACCCAACTGGGTAGTCTATGTAATCAGGCCTGCAACTTTTCCTCAGATCCGCTGATTTCTTCATTTTTTACTTCTCATGAATGCCATTACAAATTTAAAAAATACGGTACAAAGTCTTGTGTGGTTTGGAGTTTCCTCATTTTTTTCTAAGTTCCAAGCCTGTGTAATAGACCCCAACCCTGGCCAAGCCGGCCATGATATGCAGGCAGATTTGGCGATTAATTATGCAACTAGACTACGTATGACCTTGAAAAACTGACCAATCAGCGGGCGCCTTCTATACACGTCTAATGCGAGCTCACCGTGTGCGTAAATATCAGCCCCGCAATGAGTAGCATTTTTGTACAAGCTGTTACATTACAAAAACGTGGCATCGAAATTGACCAATCAAACTCTTTCCGGATTTTGGAATGAAATGACGTCATGCATGCTATACCAGATGTTCTACCGGAGATGGGCTCTGTTGAGAACAGATGATACTCAGACTACCAACGGGGCCTGGAAGGGGGCTTGACATTTTGCCCTTTATTATATAGGAAATGAACTTTTAATAAACATTTTTAAAAACAATCAAAAACTTTGGGCGACTTTCTCAGAACATTAAAAAAAAAAAAAACCAGCCCCCTAGTCTATGAAATAGCCGCTTGCACCTAAAAGCGTCTATGATATTTGCACATATATGGCGATTAATTATGCAAAAGAAGACGGTGTCTTGATCTCCAGATTCTGACCATTCAGCTGGCACCTTCTAAAGGGTCTTCCCTAACCCCTCCTTGTATTACAAAAACATGACAGCCAATTGACCAATCGACAGCTTGGTCCACATTTCTGATCAAAACCACGTCACAATTTCTAAAGGTTGGGCCAAGTTCGGGCAAGGACCATTGGTCGACTAATGGGTGATTTGTGACGTACCTTACGCCTGCGCACTGATAGCAACGTGCGAACGTCTCTGGTCAAACTCTGGTCAAAATGTCAACGCAAAACTTCTGGATCCTGGCTCTCTGCTAGCGTTATGAATGCGCGCGGCTATTGGTTCCCAGCAATGCAACCAGCCCCAGTAGGTTGGTTCCAAATAGTCGACTAGCGTAGTCAACCACCGTCGACTAGACAGAGTTCAGGCAAGTGTTAGTCGAACTATGATTAACCATTGGTCAACTATAGTCCTTGCGCGAACTTGGCCTTGGCTGGCGCGCAGGATTGCATTCAAATTTGCATTGCTCACACATATCAGACGTTGGTCACAGTACAGAGAGGGCGCTGTTGCACAACAGGTAATAACTCAAACTACTGAATACTGCCCTCAGTAGCTAAATGTCCTTTATCATGGAAACATGGTTAGTCACTTTAAGCTTCCGTAATTTATCAAGGTAAAGAATTGTTTTTCTTTTTTTCCATTGGTATTTTTTTTAGGTTGAATGACATGTGGTGTGTTTCTCTGAATGGAGACTCCAGAAGTTGGGAAGAGGTTTGTCGATTTCATTTTTTGAATTGTTGCCAAAATATTTGTTTGGAAACCTCAATAATTCCCCCCCAAAATTCTCCAGTTTCTGGTATGGAGCTCGCCCCAAAAGTGGTGCGGTGATGCGGCTTTTTTTTTCTTTTTTTTTCAAATGTCGGCTGATGACTGCAAATGGTGCCAGACTAAATCTAGTGCAAAATGTATGGGAGCCCAGAGAGGCCGCATAAAGCTTATACTCGATCGTAACCCCATCTAAAAACATGTTAAAATTGTGGAGCAGCAGGATTCCAGTCAAACCAGTGAGTTTGGCGGTTTTGAGACATCATCTTACATTGAAAAAAAAAAACCTTTTAATTTTGCCAACGCGCATGGCTACATCGACATGCGCGCAGACCAGAAACCGGAACCTTTTTTTTTTTGGCTTAAAGGATAACCAGATTTCTCCCACATGCGCACAAGTCGCAACTTCTAGCTAACCTGTCAAATGTGCTTAACGGTAAGCATAGACTTTTTTGCTACAGTAACCTGGATTTTTTTTCAATTAAATGCGGAGCCATGGAAGTGGGCCCTGGTCTCAACTTAAAGTGACTGATGGTTGTTCCCAAAGCCCCATTGGCTAATTGATGTCGCGTCGTATCACCAAAGTGGACATCTAGTGGTCGACGCTACTTAAGCAAAGGAAATCAAACACATTTTTGTCAGCATGTTGACACTGTGGCTTTTCAGACACCGGGACCGGCCATTTGGTATATCCTCTACAGACTTTACGGAAAAAGATGTTTCTGTTCGAAGAGGGAAGTGCACATTTAAGGTTTTGAACCGAACAAAGGTAATCAAATGTGGCATATTTGGGTCCAGCGTCGGTGAGTCAGGTCCCATACCTGAATGCGCAAGAAAGGATACAATTTCAATGAGGCTTGAGCAGTGACCACGAAATTGACACCAACTAGGAATCAGTGGCCCACCCAGGATTTGTTTTTTTGAGGGGGGGGGAGGCTCACAATTGTTTTATATTTTATGTTTTATAGTTTTTTATTTTTTTTAATTTGTTTTGGGGGGGTGGTGGACTATTTTGAAGTTGGTGGCACCACTTACCCCCCTATGATACTACTCGAAAATAGGCCACATACATATCACCAAGGTTACAATTCACTTAAGAAACATGTGTAGAAACAATACTATCAAAAATGGCTACACTGTGGAACAAAACTTTTTATCGTTGACTATTTCCCTTTATTCTTGAATTGAATCCATTGGTACTTGTATCTTGAATACTGCTTTTGCTGTAGCATGTAGCAGTTCTAAGTGGCGTTGGCGGTTGCCTGTACACCAATGAGTTAGATACGTGCTCTGATGATCCCACAATTTAGTTACAGATATCTTTTGATTTCACTTGCTTTAGTTACTTTTTCACATCAGGTTGTTGCTTTGCTCCTTTCCGCTATTTGCGCATTAACGAACCAGCTTTGAATCGCACCCATGCCAACCTGTGCTTTAGGTTTTTTAGTGCCTGCCTGTTGTGGGTTTCCGGAAAATAGAACAAATATAAAAAAAAAATTAAAATGGGGGGGGGGGGCCTTGGCCCCTATTGGCAGACAAACTGATGAACTGTACTTTTCAAATATGTATAAATATTTCTGATGTATATTGGCAAAGCTGTGATAAAGGGGGTGCTTTGAGGGTTCGTTTTTTGGGGGGGAAACGTGACAAATGTATGTACATGTGTGTTCAGAGCAATTCTTGGGGACTAAAAACCACCTACTCACAGCAAGAAGTTACAAAAATGTCTTATGTGAAGACTCAATCATTAATTCCCAGTCCAATCCCAAGAGTTGCGTTCGGAGGAATTGTAAAGTGCAAGAAATAAAAACCGCATGTGGTCTGTAGGAAAAAAAGGCGTTGTTCTCCTCCCACAGGAAACACTTCATGCTTAATAGAGTTTTTACTTCTACTGATTTTCCATTGGGAGTTTCCTGAGCAACTTTTGCAGGATAATGCAACCAAGCATAAAGGTACACAAGCAAAGTTTTTGATGAGCTTCAGTGAACCTCAAAAGTTTTGTAACCACCCACCCACCCCCCCCCCCCCACCATCTCTTCCCCTTACAGTCTGTAATACAGGTTTGGTGCATTAAAGCTATAGTCCATCATTTGTAGCCATCCGAAAAGTAACTGGCGTAATTATTGTTGAAAAACAGACTTGGTTGAAAGATAGTAAGGGGACTAAACTCCCTGTGAAATTATTCTTTCTGGCAAGATGTCATTTTGAAGTAATCAACGAAAGAAGGCCTTTCCAACGGTGCGTCTTAAGACGCACCGTAGGAAAATTTAAATTAGTAGTTCGTTTTGTTATTCGGCGGCGCGCACAAGCATTGGCACGACCCACACGCGCGCGCGGTTGCTATAATTCGTCGGATCAGTGCGCGATGACGCATATAGCTGCAATTCAAAACAATTCAGAACAGGATTCAGTAACTTTTGATTTGAAATTGAGATCCTAGAATGCTGGTTTTTTCGGAATATACAGCTGAAGCTTAGCTGAAACTTCATCATGTTAGTTGTTCAGTATCCTTCATTAGATTTTGAACACTTTTGTTGCTTCAAACGAACAAAATGCACAAATTACAAATAATGGACTATGTCTTTAAATATTTTTCCCTTCAATGTCGGGAGCCAGCTTGTTTGGCCCAATTCTGTATAACTATGCCTCATACATATTCATGAGCGAGAGACGAATTCTTACCGATCCATTCACCATCACATGTCGGCCAGTCGCTTTGCTACTTTTACCAAGCGTGCATGCGAAGATTCACGCACACGGTAGATGCGCATGCGCAATTGACTATCACATGAGTTACTCTTTGGATAGTCCACTACGTATAGACTTTACTAAGCAGTCATGGAAGGGTCGCACAGGGCCAGGGTAGTGCATACATGTGAACATCATCCTTTTGACTTTTTATTCTTTTCTTACATCACCAGTTCACAATGCAGAGCGCAAGAAGGCCCTAGACCTGCTTGTAATCAGCCCAATTATGCAGCCAGATCTCCAAATTAATTGGGGCTTAGGCCATTTCCATTGATAAGCATGTAGGTAGGGGTGAAGGGGGGTTCAGAAATCTTGATGAGTGATACTTCTAAAAAGACCCGATCAAAAATTGTTTTTGCTGAGGTCGTTTCCGAGGTCATTGAGACAACCTGAAATATACAATTCAAGAAAAGGCGGCGTGATGTCACAGGAATAGATGTAATTTATCAGTTGAAATCCATCAGGCTGCTGCACGTACAGGCCTTCAGGGTCGTCCGGTAACATTCCCTCGTCGACTCCATCGCACCGAGGCCTCGGGAAATCAAAGTAGACATTGGTGGTTCCTCTCCTTGGGGACTGCCTTAACCCCTGTGACCTGGGAACTACGTCGTAGACAGCCTTGCTGCCAGCAAAGGAAGAAAAGGAAATAGGACAATACAGACTTTAATATGAAGGAGTTGCTACAGAGTGGGGGGATACAGGATCAGGAAGCACATTCAACGTCTCTGGATTTCGTCTGACAGCACATTATTGGAACCGGACACAACTTCCACATTCGGGGGTTCATGACAGTGCCAACTTCAAAAGTCGTAGAACTGGAGCTCTATCCCTGGAACTGAAAATGTGTTGAGTCTTTAGCAGGAAAACAAATTAAATGTGAGTGGGGACTTGACATGATCATTCCAGTTAATCTGTAAGGACGGAAGTAGGTCCCATCCTGTGGAGTTGTCAGAATTGATTCAGTTGCTGTTGGTTGGCGAAAGATCAGTGGCGCACCCAGGATTTGGCTGATGGGGGGGGGGGGGGGCTCACAATGTTTTTTCTTTTCAAATTTTTTTAGAATCTGGCATTGGTGGTGCCACTTGAACCCCTATTATACTACTCAAAAATAGGCACAAACATATCACCAAGGTCAAATCGTGGGACTAAAAAAGAAATTACCAAAAAAAAAAAATTACAACCTCTTGGGGTGGGCAGCTCAAGCCCCCCGAGGCCTCCCCCCCCCCCCCCCCTCAGGTGCGCCACTGGGAGAGATGGGAAAATAATGAATGAAGGGCAGCCAGAAGTAACGTCTTTGTAGAACAGTGGGATGCAAAAAGTTATTTTCTTTTTGGTTTGCATGATGCCATTTCTCTTTTTCTGCAAACCTTTAATGTAGCCGAGGATGAACTTTCCTTTTGTGATTTCACTTGGATGAGGTGAATGCACAGCATTTGTTCCCCTCTTTCAACACCCTCCGGGCCGCTTCCTTCCCCGTTTATCACATTCTGATGAGTCTTGGATTAGTCACAGTAGTGATTTCCTCACCTGTGCCCCTGGTGCACCTCCTGCGCACCCCTGGCGCTCCTCTGGCACATTTCTGTTACCCCCATGGCACATCCCTGGGGAACCCCTGGTACACCCCCAGCGTACCCCCATTGCCCTGCATTGAACCCTCACTTAAAGTTAGCATTGGTTGGAGTTGCTACCCTTTTTCACATGTTACCCTCCATGGTTTGAATCAAGGGGTGCAATGTGAATTTGATTTGCACCCCTGTCAAGCCCCCGGGGTGTGAATGTCTCTTGTACCTCCTCCTGCTCCCCCTCCAAAGTAAAAAATGTAATAATCAAAATCTTCATTGTTCTACCAAGTACCATACTGTCATTTCCCCATGCCGGCTGCGACTGTTTGATTTCAATTATTTTCCTTCACGCTAATATTTATAAAGGGGAAATAAAGGGTTGTGGTGGTTTGGCTGCCAATTCTGTGGGAGACTTATGAGATGTTTGGTGGCAGCAAATACACTGGCACTTTTGTAATGTTTGTGTCATTTTGAACATGAGCACATTAGGGCAAGTTCCAGCAAGGACCAGTGGTTATTAGTGGTTGGTTCATGACGTACCTAGTGCAAGCGCACTGAAGTTGAAGTGCGAACGACTCTAGTCGAACTATAAAAAAATGGCGGTCGCACAATTATTCACTACTTGCTGTTTCTCTTTATACACAAATGGTACTTATAGTGATTGTGTATAGTCTAGGATATCTTACATAATCACCAATAATATTATACATTGGTGACAAAAGTGACATCGTAAACTAACATGGAAAAGCTGTGAAATGAAATTTAGCACTCACAGTTTCATTTGCCGCCATTTTTGTTGATAGTTGGTCCCCTCTGCACTATGCTATGGAAATTGCTTTTGATAACCAGCTATAAATCGTTGCGCGACCACTCGCGGTAGGCTGGTTCCAAATAGTCGACTAGCGTAGTCAACCATCGTCGACTAGACAAGAGTTCGGGCTAACTTTAGTCAAACTATGGTTAACCATTGGTAAACAGTAGTTCTTGCGCGAACTTGCCCTTTGCTTAACTATGACGTCAACAATTGAAACTGACCGGTATGTTTGCTGCCACCAACGTCTCAAAAGTCTCCCATGGAATTGCCAGCCAATCCACTACACCCCTTTATTTCCCCTTCCCTAACCCCCCTTCCTACCCCTTACTGAACTTTTTTTTTCATTTCTGAACCATTGTATACACTTCGAAACTCATAATGAGCACGTACATTTCAGCACCTTCAAGCTATATACTGTCCTATACTGCCCTCTCCCGATGCCACTTAACACAAACAATTGCTAAACACTTTAAAAAGTTTGTCTCCACTTCAAAGTAAGGTCTCCACTTAAAATGTGATGTAATGGTTTTTGCTTGTGACTGATAAAATGTCTGCTTACTACATAATAAGTGTGCTAATCAGTAGTTTGCTAAGGAGATCCAAAAATTTGCCCTTGTGCCCAATTGCATGTTACTGCTGATCAGAAAATAATTGGTAAGCATGTTATCCTTAAATGCTCTGGCCTCGTGGTCTGGGGAAGGGGGGGGGTGGCATTAAACTCACGGTCTGCAGTAGAAGGTTTTTGTGCTCTATCTGGTTCGTAAGTGTGACGTCAGTTCAATTTAAACCATGTCCACTACACACAGAGTAGCATTGGAGCCATTAGAACCGGAAGTAGTACAAAATGGCGCATCGAGCCAATGGGCAGCAGTAATCCGTGCGGCGCGCGCTTGTATGATGCAGTCACTTACGAACCATCGGATAACTCCCGACTGTGTAATGGAATTTCCCTAAGGTCAACTCTGTCTGGTTTTTAATCAGTTCAAAATCAGCCTTGGGCCCGCACCCATCAGATAACACCATGTAATAACTGACCCGTCTGCTAAAAAACAATCTCAGAACACCCAGAATGAAACAAATATTTTGTGAATCATCTCACTGACTGATACCCCCTCCCCTTACAACCCCTCCCACCAGTAAGGGGGTAAGTCTTAATAGGTTTGGAGCTTTTCTATTCCTTTATCCAAGGCTCCTGGCTAGCGTACCCCTTGAGAGGGCCGTTTCCCATTTCCCATCCCTGGTCCCCCCCCCCTCCTCCCGTGAAGGCCAGAGGCACCCCTCACAGTTCCCTTGTCCGAATCCATTATCTGAGACAACTCCAAGTTCAGCTCGTGACCTAGTGATCTGGATTTACGAATCCTGCACAATGGGGTTGATGTTGCGGAAGTGCCAAATTTGGGGATCACGTGGTGCAGTGTAAATTGCATGCGAGATGATGGCCTTTTGGGCTGATTTGAACAGCGCCCTCTGTTGTCTTGTGCTTGTTGTACATGTATCTCAGTGGATGATTTTAATATGAGCAAACCTTTAAAGTTGCATTGATGATAAATGGAATTTAACTGATTCAATGTATTTGAACAATAATTTATCCACATACTTTCTGGGTCCCCCCCCCCCAACTTTGCATAAACCTCCACAACCTTAACCAACCCCAACCCCATCAAAATCCATCCCCCATCAAAATCCATCCCTTCATTTAGGTGGATTTTGGGGGACTTGGTCCTGCAGGCCTGGTGTGACTAAATATTGATGGAGTATGATGGACTTGGGCCTGGAGGGAAGCAGTGTGATTAATGGATTTTGGCAGACTTTGTCCAGTACTAAGCAAAAGACAGGAGAAAGTTAAGGTTTTTAATGATGGTTATGGAGTTGAAATGAATAAAAAAAAATATTAAAACATTTTAGGAATTATTTTCTTCAACTTTTGATTGCTGTGACATTACTCGAGTTTGGTAGTCTTATCCTATTGTTGTTATAATTCGTAAAACTTTTAATAATTTTTTGTTATGGACTGTGCCAAATGTGCACACATAGAATATTTGTGGTGAATTTTTTTTTGTTCTTTAGGTTTTCAATGCTAAAAGTACAATATCATTACGTTATTTTTAAAATTCTAACATTAAGGCTGTACTTTATAAATTACCAAGGACTAACAGAAGATCAAAACATTGTCGACAAAAATTATCAGTTGATTGGCCAACTGACAGCTCTGTTTCGAAAGATGTATCACTCCTTCTTAAAATACTCGCTTCCAAAAGTACAATCCCGCACTTAATTAATGTACTTTTTAAGGTTTGATATCTGGCAACATCATTCGCACACATTCTACCCCAATGGCTTAACATGTCTCAAAGATGGACTATATCTTTGATTGTTTGTGACATGTCGAAGGAGGTGTTGAAACAGTGGGTTTTTATTCTGACCTTGAGCGCTGTTTTGGGGAATTGGTCATATTGACTTCATTGCCAACACCCTCCCCGTCCTTATGTGCCAGAAGTTGATGTGATGAATTTGTATCTCTCAACAGGAGCTTTATATATTGTTAGTGTCACGACATTTCCCCACATACCATGGCAGTATTACCACTATACAAAACAACTGCTCTCAGAAACAACGGATAAAAACAAGGAACTCTACTTTCTGTTTTAACAATCTTTACATGTAGTTACATTTATTTACGGGTATACAAAGGTATCAATAGTCGACCCAGGCCTGTCTACCGCAAATCACAATTTACAACAAAATATCTTTGATTTTAACCGGGGTTCGCTCATAAGTCGGACGCCACATAGGTCTGACGCCTCATAAGTCCAACAAAATCCTATCCCCTAACCAAATAAAGGCCCATAAGTCCAACGCCTTATAGGTCGGACGCTTCATAAGTCCGAAGCCTCATAGGTCCGGCGCCTCATAGCTCCGACGCCTCGCAAGTCCGACAAATTAAACGCCTCGTTTTTCCGACGTCGGACTTATGAGGCGTCTGACTTATGAGACGTCGGACCTATGAGGCGGAATAAATAAATTGTATGCCTCGGAGGCGGAATAAATAAACTTCAGACTTATGAGGCGTCGGACCTTTGAGGCGTCTGACTTATGATACGGCCCCATTTTAACATTGCATCCCCTTAATAGCAGACCTACCAAGTGTCACGCCTCCGGCATATGTCACATGCGTCCGAGTCAATTCACGCGATCTTGTTCCGTCAATTCACACGATCTTGTTCCTCAACACCTGTTGAGCGATAGTCATTATGGGGATTGAAGACACTATGGGGACAGCAGAAAGTCCCCATAACTCGGTCATAATTTCCCTTATGATAGAAAACTGTCCCATAACGCGGTGTTGGCTTACCCACGCGCCGGACAATCATAGTCACACGCCCCTAAATTGTTCCAAAAATAAATTGTTGGGGTTGGGTTGAGTGTTGTGGAGACTTTGGTTCTGCGCAAAGATCGTATAGTGCCGCAATGTGTGGTTCCAATGCCCTCGACCAAAAGAGACAGCCTCGTCCAAGGCCGGATCCAGAAAACAATGTTCTGCCCCAGGGGGAGGGACTATGTATTAATGCTTTTGTTAAGTTTTGTGTGTGGTGTACGTAGCGGCTGGCTTTTTTGCAATGTCACATAAAAAAAACGTTGGGGGGGGGCATGGCCCCCGTTGGTGTAATAGTTGTGTTAGGTTTTTTTTTCTTCATATTTTATGGTTGAACAAGGTAAATTGACTGGAGCGGGGTTTGAACCTGCAACATCCAAATTACCATTCTGGAGCGCACGGTGCTCTACCAACTGAACTTTCCAGCCCTATCTTGGTGGTTCCTCATTTTGTCAATGTCTTTTTGAAGGAGTGCTAATTTTTCTTTAATAAGAGTAGTCATGCTATTCCACATCACTGCAGAATCATACAAAAAGAAATGGTATTTGTGGTATTTAAATATAGCTTTTTTGTGGCGAAACCATTAGGCCAACCCCTATTAAATGTTTTGGTAACTTTGGACAACTAAGCATCCCCAGTGGGATAGCGGTCTATATTTATCTGCATGAATGACGTGATATTAGTCATCATCCCCCAAAGCAGACAGAGGGCTCTAAGGATACCTCTGTCTGCCACTACAATTTGTCCAAGCCAGTCAGTTTTTGGAGACATTGGGTATTTTCCAAACCTCGGTTTGATCAAAAGATTCAGCCTCAGGCTTCACCCATCTTATCCCTGGGGCAAAATTATCCAGCTCATTGCACTTTCCTGCTGCAGAAACATCTAATCAGTTAATTTGGGAGCAAAGTTTGGAGTGTTTTCCCATTGGTTCCAACAGTAACATTTCAAAGTGTTTCCAGAGTCGAAGATGAAGTCGAAGCCCAGTTTTTGGAAAATGGCCCAGTCCCCCAGTTGAATGTGCCAGTGCCCTGACCTTGTTCCCGGACTTCAGACAATACAAGTCCCTGGTCATATCCTTAGGGAACCAGTCTGTATGTGTTACTGTGCTTTTCATTAAGAATGAGGTACTGGGTTTCCAAGGGAGCAAAACATTCACGTAGGCACGATGGAATGACCTTAAATGACCTTTGTATAACGGAAAAGGTGCCCATCTCTGGACTGATGAACCGAGATGGACGTGCTTGGCGCACTCTAAAAAAAAATAGTTCAGACAGAATTGGGGCCTGCCTTTGCATTTGCAATCGTGTGCATTCCAGCGGCAGAGCCGAGTTTTGAAAGGTTAAAGTTGCGGTTGACTGGAAAGACTCTGAAACCTGACATTTCTCAAGATTGTATTTTCGTCTTCCTCAAGATTGATCATCAAAAAAAGGTAAATGACGTCACCCTTTTCCGTCTAATAAAAGTTCCAGCTGGTTTTCTCCAGATGGCTGTATTTATGTTTGTTTTCATCAGCTTTCCTCTCCAGGCTGTAGATCCTTTCATCCCTGTGTGTCTCCGAGTCGTCAGAAGTATACTGCAGGCATGCAAGTTTTCCTCGGATCCGCTGATTTCCTCGTTTTTTGCTTTTCATAGATGCCATTACAAATTAAAAAACACTGTACAAAGTCTTGTGTGGTTTGGAATTTTCTCGTTTTTCCCCAAAATTCCCAGTTGCATGCCTGATACTGGTAGTGATGCAACTGGTTTCCAGCAGCTTCCATCTGAATAGTTTCCAGCAGATGTACACAAGACGTTATTGATACTCGGCACCTGTCTGTCCTGAATAATATTTGTCAGCTGTTGACAAAGAGGCGAGATACCGCAATTTTTTTTGGTCAACTTCCTAGATTTAATAGGAGGTAGTTTTCTAGAGTATCTCTCAACGAGCTTACGTTTCTTACACGTTTCAAGTATTGTAGCACCTGCCAAGATGTCATAAAGATGCTGAGTTAGCACTTAATCTACATCCTGACAAATGAGTGTACCAGCTATTCCAGAAGTCTCTTTCTACATTTGCTTCGTTGTTGGCCCATCTCCATCATGAGCAATTACAGCAGTAGCAGTCCAGACGATTTTGGCTAACATTCACTAGCTGTTGCCTCCATGGTCTACTCTTTGTCACTCTGCCTTCATTTGCATCCTATATGATGCATAAGATGTTACTTAAAGGTATATAGTCTAGACCGCACCTTTGTCTCCAACATTGGCAATATCTTTTGTTTCTGCTTTCCTGCACTGTTTTTCCTCATCTTCCTCTATACCTAGATGATGTAACAAACATGTACTTCTCAAGTTTACCCTGGACTACTTATGTAGCACCTATGTAATGGTTTACAAGATGCTGATTGCATCCACTGCCAGAAACACCGGGGCAAACCCCTTCTCTTAGCGATAAGTGTTACTGGGTTCTTAAACGTGTTTTACACAACACACGGGACCTACGGCTTTTTGTCCCATCCAAAGGACGAAGCAATAATGGTAAAGTGCCTTGCTCAAGAGCACAAGCCCCATGTTCCCACGGTCAGGATTCGAACCCATGTACCACGGCACACGAGTCGAACACCGTAACCACTGGACCACAGCACCCCACGATTATCCGCACCATGGCAGCAGTTCCACTGTTTCTGTCCATTTCCCTAAAGATAATGCGAGGTGAAGGTGAAGTCTGTAAAATCTTCAAAGTTTCAATTGTAGAAACAATGAAAGTTTGGACAGTCGTTTTTTTGCAACTGTTACTTGGATCTACCCCGAGCCTGCATTCTAGGCACCAGGCAACTTCTTCCGGCTTCCAGCTTCTTACTCTATATTCTTTTATAGTGCCTCAGAATTGCTCTGGACGTTCTGTGACAGCTTTGTGAGCCATTTCCTTGTTTCCTCCAGGGAAGGTGAAACAAGAAGAGGAAGCATCAGGAGATGCCTAGATTGCATCTTTTTAGGCTTTAACGCCTGCATGCATGCCTGCAACCTCTCCGACACTGCGGCATGCGACTGCGAAGCACCTCAATACGGCAGGCCATGTCATCGACCAGTTTCCAATTCACCGACTTACTGGCGAAGTTAGGCAACTATGGTAAACTATAGTTCTGCCCGAGCTTAAGCCGCCCCAAATGGACCACACAAAAGAACAAAATAAAAGGCTTCAGGAGATACCTAAAAAAGATGCCTTCTCCAAGCCTTTAGCTCATACCATCTTCACTTTAAAGTCATCCCCAGTGGGTATCTCAGTCTAAGCTTACAAGGCACACCTTTTCCCCCTGGTTAACCATTTCCCCCCTGGTGAACCGTTTCCTGCCCCTGCCCCCTGGCACCCCCAGCCAACCTCCCAGACATCACGAATCCACCGCTATCAGGTAATTGGTTTAGAGTCGGTAACCAACTCCAGCAGTCCTGGTGTTGCACTTGCCAGTTTTATGCCATCTCATCTCGGCCTGCCATCTACCTGAACTTCCTTTACGTATCCAGCACAGTTTTTGTTCGTTTGATTCTCCCTGCATGGATGCAAAAAAAATGGTACAAGTACCTCGTGTGATTAAGCAGGGAACAATTTTGTTGAGTTGCCAAGTGAGGAAAATTGTTAAATACGGTGAAGTTGTGTTCATCAACTACGTGTTACCAGCCATGGTATCAAATGATATTTAGTACACATGACTGGTACCCTACTAACTTTAACGTTTTGTTTGTTAACCCTCTTATGCAAACATACATTCTGTGCCAAGTAGTCCTTTCAGTCAAAATCAATCAAGTGACTGTTTTCAACAGTTAAGAACTCCTAGCCTACATAAAGCAAAATTGACTGGCTGTGACTGTTTAATGTTACTCGATACAGCTTTGCTTTGGCTGTGGGTAATGGATAAGCCAGCTGTGCCCACAACTTTCTTGCTTTGTCTGTTCATGGTCTGTTGACCCAGTTTGACTAGTCACAGTGCTTGCTTGACATATGATCTGACTGCTGGCGACTAGCCTGTGTTAAAAGTTTAGAAGGGAAGTGGATGGAAATTTTGACTGTCTGTGACTGTTTAAGTAGCAGGAGGATTAAGCGATCCAGTGAACTTGGCCAAGAGGCCGAGCTTCACTAAGCTACTAATAAGTCTCAGCAGATTTCCGACTTTAGCAAGAACCTGTTGGGAACCAGTCACTAGCAGTGTGAATTTCACTGCAATATTGGCTGGTAACCTTGATTTGCTTAACTTGTTCTACTATGCTTAGCGATTCTTGTGCTTAGTAGCCCCGTGAATTTGTTCCCAGCTGTCTAAATTCCCTTCGAGGGATACCAGAAGACTTGGGTTGCGCCAGACACCACGCCCAACACAATCTGGGCCCAATTTCTTTTCCGGACGAGCTTCAAGCATGATCCTGCTTTCACAAGGCAGCTTCCGAATCCCAACCAAAGTCAATTTTATTTTTTTTTGGCGCAGAAGTTTGCAAAGAAAGCACAGAACAAATTTGCTGAGGAAAAAACATTAACCAGCCTCAGTGCCATTTACTATATACCTTTTGAAGGTGGTTTCCAGCGCATTTTTGCTTAACACCTTTCTGTTTTAGGAATTTTGGCCCAGAATTTTCTTAAAAAAATGTTTTTGTACCTTTTTTTTTGCTGTACAGATTCAACAAGAAGGTGACAATCCTCCGACCTGCTGCAATTTCCCAGTTGCCGTCGCTAGGGACAGCATGTTTGTCTTCTCAGGACAGAGCGGTGCCAAGATCACCAATGACCTGTACAGGTTTTGCTTCCAAGAGAAGAGGTGAGGTACCAGACTTGTAAAAAAAAATATTGTAAAGCTATTTGTCATAAAAAAAAAAAGCCACACACAAAAAGTGTTGTAAAGCTTATTTTATATACTCCATTTCTGTATTTCTTTAAAATTTCTTTTATTTATTTCTTCATTATCAGCCAACAGTGGAATACAGCCGGTGAAATTATTAGAAATTACAAACCTATTAAAGTTATAACCATATCATGAAGTAGTAATAAAGAGCAATAAACAACAAATGACGACAACAGAATTGAATTTTACATTCAAAACAAAAACAAATGAAATTTAAGGAAATGGAGCTTCGTGCGCTATGAACTCTTGATTGATCAACTCTTGATTTATCAACTCTTGAATGTTCAACTCTTGAACGATTAATTCGCGAACACACAGACACTCTTGTTTTACTATACTCTCGAGGACAATGCTTTGTGTTTCCCTTTGTCCCTAAAATATAACACTCTCCCATAGACTCACCACACAAACTTACTACAGAGGACCGTTTCCAACAAAAGACCAAACTCCTGAGGACTGAAAGGATCTGTTGTTCTCCCTTTGTGTCGGTCCTCGGGGGTCATGTAGAACACATATGCCTTTTGTGTTTTATAGTATAGTGGTGCTGATCAAAAGGATGAACATATTTCCTTGCATTTCAACAATTCCTCATCCTGAATTAAGTACTGTGTTCAATATGTTCTGTTGTTAGATGGAGGAAGATCCAGTCAGACCACATCTTGAAAGGCACGCCTCCCCCTCCCCAGCGACGCTACGGGCACACTATGGTGGCCCACGACAGACATCTCTATGTCTTCGGTGGAGCAGCTGATAACACGTTGCCCAGTGAGCAATATTGGTAAGTATTGGAGAGGCGGGGCTAGTCTGATGCAGGGAAGGGGGGGGGGGCATAATCAGGGGAAATATCAGTGTTGTAGTACTCGTATTCGGTATTCAAACTCGAATGTCAAAGTACTCAAAATGAGACTATTCGTACTTGGGTAGCAAAGTACTCGTACTCGACATGTCAAAATTATACTCGATCATCAAAGTACTCGTACTCGAATAGCAGTACTCAAAAGAAAATAGTATAGCTTGACTTACCATGGCCTTATTTTATGGATACTTTTAGTTTGAAATGGTTGATTGTTTGCAGAGAAATCAACGTTTCCTGATTTTCTTCTGTGCATGGCCAGACAAACGCATTTAACAGCTAGCCGTGAGTTGGTCTGTGTATCGGTCTGACTGGGCCTGGGCCAATAATGCACAATGAACCATTTGCCGTATGGCTGTATTCAAAAATAGAAGTACTCGTACTCGTATTCAGAAGTACAAGTACTCGGAGACCTGTCTTTGTACTTGGAAGTACAAGCACTCGTACTCATACTCGGTAACCTAAGTACTCAGCGGTACTCGGTATTTGAAAAAAAATTACTCTACTACAACACTGGGAAACATGTATTTTATTCCTGTTGGTAATCTGTACCCCCCCCCCTTTTATTCCATCATGAACAACATCAACTAGAAAACAACAAAACAACAGTACATTTTAGCTCAGAGTACATGTTTGTCAAGTTTTAAAGATGGGACAAAGTACTACATAGTTTCAATTTTCATTTGTGTCTGTAGGACTTACACATTTGCTGATGGAAACACAAAGACTGGAAACTTTTTAATAAAAGTAATATTCTGAGGGGCAAAGTTACATGCTTTATTTTCTTAAAAATTGAACTATTTTTTTGGCTTTATGTTAGTGATCATGGATGTTCCATGTGCAATTTCATTTACATGTTGACATTTCCAAGTGGTATTCCAAAATGTCAACATGTTTGTTTGATTGGGTAAAATACAATATTTTCCCCACCCAAAAAGGGGATGAATTCCCCCCCCCCCCTACATTACTTTGCCCCTGCCCCACACCCATTTTGTGCCCAACTGGGTACCAGTCGGGGGTTCAAGGGGGGTTGGAATCTGCCTTGATGAGCAGCAGGGGGTGACCAATTTCCTTGATATTGTCCAGGAGTTGTTAAATGTGTCCCCTCAAAGGGGAAATGGGGCTAATTTGGGATTTTTATCGTGGGAGGGGGTGTTTTTTTGTTCCACCCGCAACTGCTGAAAAATGCTTCAAGATGGGTACTGCTTCAGCATTCGGGATTTGACCTCATGGCCCACAGTTCAATGGGTGTGTTTGCGAAACACGTGTTGGCACTGCCCATGATAACATTAGTTTTTAGCGACAGCAAGACTCGACGATTATGCCAAGCTACTCAGTTAGTCCTTTGTAGACAGATGATGGTTTGCTGGATATATTTTGCATGCCGTTGTCTAACGCTGTCACTTATATGTTGAAGAAAACACATGCATGTGAAGCTGGTTCATGTACTGGAGCTTTGATGTACGTAGAGTAATTGTCTGCATGTTGGTGAGTATTTGGAAGGTTAAGGAGAACAGATTGGATAAAATTGGAGTTTGGTAAACCAGACCTTGTTCATGTTCATGTCAAGATCGACGATTTTTACATTTGGATGAACATAGCATATGGGCTCCGTGCACAAGTACATGTACCCCCTCAACGGTAAGGAAGGGAGAGTTGGGGGAGACCACTTGGATTGACATTCGAACGCGTTGCTGATGACGCCTGATGCTCACTCGAAAATGCTATGGCTTTGTCCACATTCAGAATACAATTAGTCGTGCGTACTTTGTGCCATATGGGTTTGAACCAGTTTGTGCACGCAGTGTGTCCCATCCACGGAGCTCTGGAATGTGGTAAATAAGCGCCCTCTCCTTTTCGCGCACGGAGCCCATACAGGTACACAAGTTTGCGGACGCACAGGGTGATGATAACTAAAAGTGCTAACTTCAATTTATCGTCAAACTAGGAGTTTGAAATTGACCTTTATCATGCTGCCACCATTTCAGTCATGTTCCCTCTATCCACTAACAGTACTGAATGATAATGTTTTTGTGCAAAAAAGGAACCAGACTATTTCTCCTTCCAGCTTCGCTTTGGGACCGTTGATTTGAATGGGAAAAAAATCACGATGGCCGCAACATGATAATGGTCTATAGCGTTCGCACATTCAGGCGGAGGATAAAAAGACTGTATAACATCATGCAGTCATTAGGTTTTAGAAATTTTGAACAAGAACTTTTCTCAATTTGTTTTGTTGGTACCCTCTGTGAGTTCGCATACATATGTAGGCATGCAACTTCTGGATCAGAAGTTTTCCTCATTCGTCAATTTTCTGACGCCATCACAATTGAAAAAAAAATTTAAAGTCTTGAAAAGCTTGGAATTTTCTCTTGTTGTTGTAATTTCCCAGTTGCATGCCTGCATATGGCAGATTGTTTATCCCAAATTGAAAATGGTCAAATCTTGATGTGTGTACGCATACTTGGAATACTGAACTGGCCTGCCATTTTGGAAACAATTTTTATTGAGCTGCTGGATTGTAAATATGGCTTAGCAGAGCCCAATTTCATTGCACTGCTTAACAGTAAGCAGAAAAGTTGTGCTTACTACAGCAGAAAATCATGCTGCTGCAGCAGAAAATCATGCTGCTGCTTAAGCACTATTTCATGCTAACGGTTGTGCACACATGGAGATTTCTATTGTTACGTCACTGATTTAAGCAAAGTTTTCGTCTGGGGTTAAGCGTTCTTTTGCTGTGCTTACTGCTTAACGGTCCCTATGAAATAGATGGAGGCTCGGTAAGCACAAAGTAGGCTGTTAAGCAGCGCTATGAAATTGGGCCCAGATTGTTAGTGCTCAACAGAAATCTGCTGGGAACCAATCAAACATGATACACTTCTTATTCAGCCAATTCAGCTGGTAACCTGTTTTGCTCAGCAGAGATTAAGGGTGCTTAGCTGGTTCCTGCAACACGCTTTGCAGGTCTGGGAAATTTTGCCCCCACATTGATATGGTACATAGCTGGGCTCTATTACTGGTAATACTCTTTTTTTTTCTCTGTCGTTCTAGCTACGATCTAGACGCGGAAGAGTGGCAAGTGATCAAGGTCTCGCCAGACAGTCAGGTACACAGTTCATTTCCTGAGTGATTGGAATAAAGAGACAGAATTTGGAGGTCAAGTTGGGGAGGGGGCGCACTCATTAACCCTAGTGGGAACACAGGCTTAACTACGATTTGTCTCACTAGGATATGACGTCTGAAAGCCTAGTTATACATACACGACTTTGTCGCGCGGCATTGTGGTATGTTTTCATAAATACGCACACACAAAAATCAACGAACGTGTTTAATTTACGCAACAAATTTGAAGTGATTTTATCGTGAACCACAAATGTCGCATGAGTGTATCCCCTGGAACCCATGCTTGAACTGACTGTTTGTCATTAAAGATAGATAAAAAAAATCTGTCGCATATTTGTGGACAAGCGCATATTTGCGACATTGCCGCTCAACAAAGTTCAATTATCTTCTTTTTTTTTCTCTAGAGTCCATCAGGCAGACTGTTCCATGCTGCTGCAGTGATAGGGGACGCCATGTTCATCTTTGGAGGGACCGTGGACAATAACGTTAGAAGCTCGGAGATGTACAGATTTCAGGTATTATTAAAACAGAGTGTTATTTACAAGCTTTGTTAACAAAATTCACAAAATGTTTTTATATATTTTTGCTGTCCATATTCAAAAACAATTGTTCAAAAATAATGGAATGTTCCGTGTTAATTAGTTAAAGTTTGGTGGGTACGTACCCAACCATTACAGCAACTTGTTCCTGGTTGCAAAATTACCCATGAGAGTACGCTCCTATTTGAAGAGGAACCAAAGCTCAGTGTAAAGAAATAGTGGCTTGTGGAATAAAAGTGGCTCTACCTTCCTAAATCCTTGGAAAGTTACGATAAAGTTAAAGGGAATGTACAACATTTGCTTGTGCTGCAATTTTCAGAAATAAATGGATTTGGAGGATTAGTATGTTATAGCAAATATTGTTAAAATGACTTGTTTCACGTTTTGGGCTTGTAGATGCTGGAAAAACCAAGAAAACCATTCATGTTCTTGTAGTCTGGTTCCCTGACCCCACTTAAGATGAAACGGAGAATTTATAGACTTTGGGGAATTGTAAGGTCAGAGAATCAGTCTAGCAGGTTTGTCCCCCTTCACAGTTGTGTAATCAATTGCAAAGAAAACGCTGAATAACTGATTATGAAAAATTAGGAGCAATTTTTTTAAAAAAGCCAGATTTCTCCAACGCTGGTGGAAAATACCATTTTTCTTCAAAATGTCAGCACACCAGGAGCCAGGATTTTACAGGATGCTTTAGACTGTCATTCCCTAACAATCCAGTAAGGTATTTTGTGATAATTTGATCATTTCGTTTTGTGATGTTTGCAAATGTTGTATCTTCCCTTTAAGGCTGAATTTTCGTCACATGATTTTTATTCCCTTGCCTGTGTTTAAATCCCGAGTCAGTTTTGTGGCAAGAAACAGCGGATCGAGAAGCAAATATTTTTAGGGGAACAAAGTCACAACACGGCTTGCTAGCTATTGCAAGTTTAAAATGGCGAGAGGAGTGTTTGACCTCGTTAAACATTAGGGAACCCTCTTCCCTTTCGTTTTTATTTTCTTTCAAGAACCCATGGAGAGAAATGGGATGACTACAGCATTGATATAAAAAGCCATCTTCAACTATAGAGTTATATTAAATTACTAGAGCGCTAACTCCTCTTCCCCTGTGGAGATACCGGTACGTTGAAGCCATCCTGGGCGCAGACATTTTGATTTCATGTGCATGTTTGTAGAACATAATGAAATCAGATGGAATGAATTTCGAATAATGCACTCTAAATGCAACGCGCAAGTTACAACATACGTGAACAAGTTAAGCCCGTTTTCTTCAAGTATGATGGCGGAATTCATCTGGCGTTTGCGTTATTTTCACAGAACAAAATGAAACACTAATTTTACTGGTTGTGCGTTTCGGTTTTGGGCTTATCAGCTTCGATAACACACCTGTATAGCAGGGGACAATTCTGGTATAGAATACAAATGCAGATATGCAAAAAGCCTTACTAAAGCCATACTAAATTAAGAGTTTTCCATAGGTTTGTGCACAAACATGGATGCGCCCAGCAGGCTACACTTTGTACAGCAAGTTAGCACTCTAGTCATTTAATGTAGCTGTATGTCTTCAACCCTTCTCTTGCTAAATAATTATTAAAATAATTGCATAGTAAGTTTTTGATCATAGACTCCCACCACACTACACTTGAAGAGGGCATGACCCCCTACTTTCCCCTCTACTTTCCCCTCTTCTTTCCTCTCTCCCCGCCCCTCCCCTTCCCCAAGAACCAAGAACTATCCTCGTCCTACTATCTCAAGTTGGTTTAATCAGTTCCTCCATACAAAAAAAACATTCAGGAAATAGGTGTATTTTAAGTGATGCCAAAAATACAGACAGAAAACAACCGCCCCTTCAAAACTGTCGCTGTGGAGGAAGCAGCACATTTCCTTCCTCTAACCGCCAAATCTTCTTTCCTGTTGTTGGCCCCCCGGCGCTAGCTCCCTCGCGGTGTCATCTGTCTTACTGGCTGATGATGTCACTGCACGGGGTACCGGCTATTTTTGAGCGGTGTCCCCACTGAATACGCCGCTGTCTTTTAGATTGTGGTCTTCATTTGGTGCAAGAAACTGATGCTGAATTTAGCCAGTGAAACAAAATAAATCAAGGTTCCGAGGCCAATTTCGAGGAGCTGTTCAGCTCACATGTTTGCTGAGCACAGAAGTTCTTTGCTTAACCCTCCTGCTATTTAAGCAGTCACGAATAGTCAAAATTCACTTCTACTTCCCCTGCTTATACTTTTAACAAAGGCTAGTCACCAGCAGTCAGATCATATGTCAAGCAAGCACTGTGATTAGTCAAACTGGGTCAACAGACAAAGCATGCAAGTTGTGGTCACAGCTGTTTTATCACTCCCCCGGAGTCAAAGCATAGCTGTACCAAGTAAAGCGGTCCAAGGCAGTCAATCCTGCTTTATGTGGGCTGGGAACTCTTAGGGGTTGTGAACAGTCACTTGACAGATTTGGACTTTGAGGACAACTTGGCACAGAGTGTATGTTTGCATAGGAGCGTTAAAGGGCACATGCAATGTCATTTTTTTAATGCAATCCTTGATAAAGCACCTTTGTGTCCCATTTAACCTCATTTTCAGTTTTCGTCAAGGGTATTTTGGTGACTTTTTGGTTTTTATGCTAATGCAAATTTCCATATTCATGAGCAAAAGTGTGATGTCGTTTCAGGAAAAAACCCTCAACATTACACCTATTTCGGCACGAGAAGTTGCCGGAGTTTTGGATATTTTGCTGTCTTGAATGTTCTTTTCTGAGGTGATTTGTTTTAATGTGCACCTTTAAATCTCTTTCGTTAATCGTTCCGACTTGAAGAGAACCACCTGTTCGGACAGCCAATGTTTCCTGTTCCTGCCCCCTGATGCCACCTGTGCTCAGTCAAGCCAGTCGTATCGGCTGGCGCTTTGCCTGCCGGGCACCATCTTGTTTTAATTTCGTCCAATCAACTTTGCGCACTCATGGCCGGCGAAACGTGACTCAACACTTCCAACCACGCATCTACCGCAATGATCTTGCAACACTGAGATCGGAGAAGGAAAAAAAAAAAAAAAAAGAACACGCCTACTTTTAACAGCTTGATTTAACAGCCTACTTTTATAGCTTAATTTGCCTCACTGACGTTCTCTCTAAATCTGGAACAGATTTATGATAACGGTTTCAGATCATCGGACGGCCAAGATGACTTGTCTATGAGCAGCCGCAGTCACCATACAAGTTTGGGGCTAATTTTCATGGCTCGGTTGAAAATAAGCACATATTCTTTGCTAAGAACAGCAGTAAACTCTGCAGTAACAGTTCACATATTTAAGTTGTTACCAAGGCTATTTCTCAAACTTCGGCGTTCACTCCAGCTCCGGCTGCAGGAGATTCCAGCTCAACCTGGGTATTTTTTCAAATTGCCTATAAACGCACGTTCCAGTGCCAGCAACGAAGCCAGAGTTGAAAACAAAGTCGAGCTTTGGGAAATGGCCTTAGTAACATACCACATATGTGACTATGGGGATTCTGTGCTAACGCTTACTGGGTTAGCAGTAATTTTGCCTACGTCCTAAGCATAGAATGGCGATTGTGAGCACAGAATTCTGCATTTAGCAGATTCTCGAAATGTGGCCCCCAGCTTCCAGCAACTGCACAACTCATTGTTGTTGGTTTTTATCTCCTCAGTTTGCGTCTTACCCACGATGCACCTTGAAGGATGACTTCGGAAGACTTCTTCTCAGTCAGCAGTTTACTGATGTGGAGTTTCTTGTAGGCGAGGTGAGTTTTCTGTTCTTGCTTTGTATTTTACACAATATCCAAAAACAGGACCATTGTTCAAGATTTAATCAAAGTTGTGATTTAGGCAGCACTGAAGTTTTGTGCTTTCTAAAGATGAATACTTTGCGTAAATGACTTTTTTAACAATCAGAAAGTGTTCTGTGCAGAACTAATTGGCATTGAACAGCACAGCTCTATTCTGTTTCAAATGATGCACAAATTCTCTCAACTTTTTTTTGATAAAATGTGCAGTTGTACTGCTTTAAAATGTGGAAGTCCAATATGTAGTAAAAGGTTGCATTAAAGGTTTATTTTAAAAAAAATCTTGTTAAAAAAAACTTGTTACAAAAAAACCTCACTAAAATAGCGCAGCTGTGTTCTGTTTCAAATGATACCAAAATGTACTTGAACAGTTTTATTATAGCCACAAACAGAGGCTAGTGGTTTAAGATTTTGGGTTATTCAATTAAACAATTTCTGCCAAAAATGTTTTGATACATTGTGCAAAATGTGTCAGGCTATTTGTTTTGATTCAGTATTTAATAAGCCCAACCTGTTGTTAGCAGATTGCGCTTCATTAAGATTCATTTATACTTGCCCCATTTGCAGAAAGGCACCGTTGTTCCAGGTCATACAGCAATCATTATACCCCGATGCCGCTACCTCAGACACAAGATATCACAGGCTAAGGAGCGACATTTAGCAGAACAGGTGAGTGGGCCAGCAGCCAGTTCACGGAGCTGCTAAGCAGACCTTATTACTTAGCAAATTTCTGTTTTGAGAAAATAATGGCTGAGAATCTGTCAAAAGCAGCATACGTGACATAGCATTTTGGCTGGTAATTTTGAGACCGAGTAAACAATAGTTTCTCGACCGGGCATTTGTTTCCAAGTGAAGATAAGGATGGTACCGAATACCCTGGGAAATTATTTTACTGAAAATGGTTTCGTTTAGGAGAAAACAGCAATTGAAGGCAGTTAAAAATATGTATAATATATTTTTATGTGCTGTAGCAACAAAATCTTGTTCCAAGTGTGCAGTGTTTTCCCTTTTTTCTCATAGTATAGTTGCCACTGCTAAAGATTTTGACCAATTTTGTTGCTTTAACAGAAAAAGCACATAAAAACGAATGATCCTTCACCCCTTTAATTTCAAATTTTTTCGTAGGGTGACTCCCAACCTGAGCCAGAGAGTTCTTGTCCTGCCATGGACAGAGACGAGGCGATCCGAGAGGGCAAAAACCTCAAGAAGCCGTACCAGGTGACCATCAAGAACACTCGACCAGAAGCCTTCCAGCTCCTGCTGTGGTTTCTGTACACCGATAAGGCCGATCACAGGCCTCAGGATATACAGAGTGAGTGGGTTCACAGTCTCACTATTAAGCCATGTTTGTAGACCCTTGGTTCTTGGCTGGTTCTTCTCCTTAATACTCCGCGTAAGAGTTTAAAGGAGGCCAGAAACCCTGGGGCGAACCCCTTCTCTGGGCGATAAGTGTCACTGGGTTCTTTTACGTGCATTGCATTACACAACAAACGGGACCTACGGCTTTACGCCCCATCTGGAGGACAAAACAATAATGGTTAAGTGCCTTGCTAAAGGGCACAAGTATCCAGACCCGGGCTAGAGCCCACGCCACTGTTGCCTCTAAAACACCAGAGCATGAGTCCGGTGCTCTTAACGGCTAGGCCATGACACTCCATGACCAAACTCACAAGGGAAGTATCTTTACTGTTTCCTTTCCCCAAAATGATCGGCCGACCAGCGCTGGAAATTGGTACAAAAATACCACTTTTCTTGAAAATGACAGCACACCAGATGCCATGATTTTACAGGAAACCTCATTCACTAACAGTCCATTAAGGTATTTCATAGTAATTTGCTAGTTTTGTTGTTTTGATGTTTGCAAATGTTGTGTATTCCCTTTACAACAGATTCTACAGATAAAACCACAGAGTTTCTGCTTCTTCTCATGGATGTGTACAAACTAGCATTGGAGGTAATGTTGCTTCACCCAAGATTGATTCCTGCAATCTTTTAAGGGAAAAAAATCAGTTATATGATGGGAGGGTTCATCATGGTGATATCTGTCAGTTGAAGTTTTTGATGATTCCACGTGAATGCTGTCTCTGTTTATACTTTACACAAAAGCAAATGCTATGCCAACTTCAATTCACAAATTGTTTGGCTCCTGTGAAAGATTCTACAAGGTTTGGTAGGTCATGGCCTGAATCATTTCCAAAACATTTGTGGCAAAATTTGTCAGAATTGAAATGTGTTAAACTAGTGCAAATTTGCAGTATCGTCTCTGGCAATGCAAAGTGACTGGCCAGTGGTCTCTGAGTACAAGCAAGTAAAGTAACACATAGTTACGCATAATTTTGATTCTCACAAACTGACACTCAAGTCTAGAGTCGTAATTTTTGTTTTTACGAATCAAACCTCTTAATCATTGAATCTTAATAATCATGTCAAACCTCTCAGAGTATTTTTCATCGCCCACCACAGTGCTTGGGCTTCAGTTCATGAAAACAAAAATGATGATATGCGCTGCCTCACGAAGTGCACACTGCCTCACCGTGTGTGTGTTAGTTTTTGAAAACAATGACGGTATGAATATTGCTTTGACATGCAAAATTGCTATTTCTTTTTCACTTTCGTAGTGTATTTATCATAATTTTTTATGACTGTGACATTCTCAGTGAAGTGGTCACTAGGACGGTACCTTGCTGAGTTTGAATGTAGTAACTATCATCATCTGTTATTTTTCTTCGGTCTATATTTGCATAGTTTTCAATCAGCCGCTTGGAGCACATGTGTATTCACTATCTGTGGGTGTCCATAACCAACTCCAATGTTCTGCAAGTGCTGCAGGGGGCAAGCAAGCTCAAACTGGACTTGATCAAGGTAAGAAAAAAAAATATATTTTTTTGGTCCCATTATTATCCAGCATGTTTACAATGTCCATACTCATCAAACTGATCCGATACATTAAAAATGAATTAATGGAATTGGGTATGGAATAGAAATTTAGAATTTTTAGAAAAAAATCCTTTAGGGTGCGCACACCAAAAAAAAAAGTGGAAAAATGAGCTCAAACAATTTCTGTAAAGTTTTCAATTACAAGTATAATGTCCACTAGCTTGGGAAGTTTATTCAAATTGACTGAAAACTTTGTTCATCCGTTTTAGGACACACATAATGAAGTGGGAAACAGTTTAATGATTTATAAATTTATGGTTGAAATGGAAAATTCCACATTTGTGGAAAATTAGTGACCCCTAAAATCTTGAAATTGTGTGTGGGCTAACAAGCAGGGGCAATTGTGGGCTTTTTTTTGGTTGGGGGGTGCTTGTGGTTAGCCTATACATGTAATTGAAGAGTTTGTTTCCGGACAATTGTGGGAGGTTTTTTTTTGGGGGGGGGGGTAGCTTGTGGTTGGCCTATACATGTAATTGAAGAGTTTGTTTCCATTCGTTTTCGGACACACACGATGAAGCGGAAAACTGTTTGATGATATCTTAATCTATGGTTTCGTGAAATTGTTTTTCTTTCTCACTGACAGGAATTCTGCATGAACTTCGTAGTGAAGGAGAGCAACTACAGCGCCATTGTCATGAGCAAGGAGTTTGAAGGACTCAGCCAGCCCCTCATGGTAGAAGTAGTCAGGAGACGCCAGCTAGCATCAGGCAGACCCTACCAACATGAAAAGATGCCAGACTTCAACAAATCATGTGAGTCCTAGCCCCACGTCTGATTTACCTGGTTATGGCTTACAATTACACACGCTTCTATGGAAGCCGCTGCAGCCACGTCCCGTAGACCCGTGTGTGATATCCAGCCATGGCTAAGTAATTCAGACCTGGCCTTAGGGGAAATAGCTTGGGGCAAGTTCGCGCCAGAACTATTGTTGACCAATGGTTAACCGTACTTGGTACTTGGTTGGTTCTTCTCCTAAGGACTTCCACAGGGGAGTATAACGAGGAGGCCAGAAACACCGGGGCAAACCCCTTCTCTTAGCGATAAGTGTTACTGGGTTCTTTACGTGCGTTAGGCCTTATACAACACACGGGACCTCCGGCTTAACGTCCCATCCGAAGGACGAAGCAATAATGGTTAATTGCCTTGCTTAAGGGCACAAGTGTCGTGGCCCGGGCTTGAACCCATGCCACTGTTGCCTCTGAAACACCTGAGCATGAGTCCGGTGTTCTTAACTGCTAGGCCATGACACTCCACCGTAGTTCGACTAAAGTTACCCTGAACTCTGTCTAGTTGACGATGGTTGACTATGCTAGTCGACTATTTGGAACCAGCCTACCGCGGCTGGTCGTGCAATGATTTTAGCTGGTTATTAATAGCAATTTCCGTAGCATAGTGTAGAGGGGACCCACTATCAACAAAACATGCTGAAAACGAAACGGTGAGCGCTAAATTTCATTTTCATTGCACAGTTTTCCATGTTAGTTTACGGTTATGTCACTTTTGTCACCATTGTACAATAATATTGGCGATTATGTAAGATGTCCTAAACTATACACAATCACTATTATTTGTGTAAATAAAGAGAAACGTCCAGTGTTGAATAATTGTTTGACCGCCATTTTTTGACGGCCATTGACATGACAATAATCGACTAAAGTCGTTTGCACTTCAATTTCAGTGCGCATGCACTAGGCACGTCACGAACCAACCACCTGTTAATCACTGATACTTGCTCTTTGGACTTTGAGTTGTGTTATTATTGGAAACGAACAAAATGTATGAAAAGCCAATGAGCGTATGTGCCTTTATTCCATCACCAGATGAATGTCTAGAGCAGGACATGGAGGGTTTCCTGAAGAGCAAGCTGGGCCAGGAGTACGCTGACATCACGCTGATGCTGGACGGTACGGCCATCCCGGCCCATAAGGCAGTCCTGGCCGCAAGGAGCAGCTTCTTTGAGGCCATGTTCCGCTCCTTCATGCCAGAGGATGACTCTGTCAATGTGAGTTGATGCTGCTAAACTTCCCGGCTCTTTTAGGGGAGCGGAGCTTCCATATCAACTCATGAACTGTTTGTCATTTGGGGATAGGTTGTTTGTGAAGCGCATACACGTGAATCTACTTGATTCTAACACCCATTCATCATGAGACAAAATGAATGATTAACCCTAACTCCCCAGCCTAATTTACTAGGAACCATACCCATTCTGGCAAATTCCAACACCCACATGGGAAATTGTACACACACACTGTTGGACTAAGTTTCTGGAGGTATGCCAAACCCAATGTAAAAGACTGTCAGTTTTAGGGTACTGTACCTATCCCAACAGATTTCAACAAAACCTGTTGTTGGGCTTTGATCGGTTGAGTTCAGTTAGTATGAACATCACTTTCAAGTCAGTTCATTCAATTTGTTTCTGATTAAACACGCACATGTTCACACAGTCGTGTTTTACTATACTCTCGAGGACAATGCTTTGTCTTTTCCTTTGTCCCTGTAATATAACACTCTCCCATAGACTAAGCACACACACGCACGACCGAGGACCGATTTCAACAAAAGATGAACTCTCGAGGACAACAAAGAATCTGTTGTTCTCTCTTTGTCTGTCTGTCCTCGGGGGGTATATAGTTCACGTACATTACAACAAACTTAGGATGTGAATAAATAGAAGATGAAAAAGCATGATTAATGACTAGTGGTAATAATAAGCATGAATTCGCTATTAAATAGCCATAAAATTAATGAAGTTTTCCAAATTTGTCAAACGTGACATGAAAAAGAATTCTTCAGATAAACCTTTGCTTTTGGTCATATAACTCCACCGTCTGTTTATTTACTTTGAGATTCTTGTTGTGTACCCTGTAGAAAGGATTCCGTCCCAGTTGTAGGATGGAAACAAAAAAATTACCTTCTTCTGTCTACTTCTTTTTAAAATAAAGTTTAAATAAACATGTTTTTATTTCTATTTCTAGGTTAGCATTGGTGAAATGATCCCATCCAGACAAGCCTTTGAGTCTCTCCTTCAGTACATCTACTATGGAGCTGTCACAATGCCACCAGAAGATTCACTGTATCCTTAACATACCTGTCTTTAATCCACAATAAAACCCTTCCAAATTTGCCAACACTTTCAAGGACGTGCTATAGAAGAAAATACTCAATAGCAATCAAAACATGCTACATTATCACATATACCACTGTCCATACAGCACTCCGCGTATTGCGCTATTGCATGATGCGGGCGTCATTCCTATTGCACGCACGTGTAATACTACAGGATAACCACTGAAAAATTTGTGTGCAGCTTTTCTGCTCCAACTTAACTGTGCGTCAAGTTATTTGAAGAGAAATTTGTTAAACCACTCAGTCTTCGGCCTCCTGGCATGTGGGACACAGATGCACTACATTATTCCATGTTCCATAAATAAATGAGGGAAGTATATGAGAACAGGCAAGGCCCTCCCGGATTCTTAAATTTCATTAATTGATGTGTATTGTGACTATTCTTCCATTCCTGTAGCTTTTTGGCGAAGCTTTCAAAGCAAAATGCAGTACCTATGCGTCCACTTGCAAATATTTGAATTAAAGTTCACCCCACTTCAGACACCATGAGGACACACTGGTCATTCTCTGACCCTATATCTGAATGATTTAGGCAGTGTTGTTGTTCCTTAACATATGTCCCTCCAGGTACCTCTTCTCGGCACCAGACTACTACAGTTTCTACAACAACCGCCTGCAGGCGTTCTGCAAGGAGAACCTGGAGATCAACATCTCGGTCCAGAATGTAGTCCAGATACTAGACGCGGCCGACCGAGTCGGGGCCAAAGATATGAAGGATCATGCACTGAAGATTATCGTCAAAAACTTCACCAAGGTATGGAGGAAGTCAATCACATGTCAATCACAAGTCAATCATAATCTATCAAGTGCCAATCACATGTCAATCACATGTCAATCACAAGTCAATCACAAAAAACTTCACCAAGGTATAGAGAAAGTCAATCACATATCAATCACAAGTCAATCACAATCTATCAAGTGCCAATCACATGTCAATCACAAGTCAATCACATGTCAATCACATGTCAATCACAAAAAACTTTACCACGGTAAAGAGAAAGTCGATCAGGAGTCAATCACAAGTCAATCAGAAGTCAATCACATGTCAATCACAAGTCATTCACAAAAAACTTTACCAAGGTATAGAGACAGTCAATCACAAGTCAAACACAAGTCAATCGCAAGTCAATCATAAGTCAATCACAAGTCAAACACAAGTCAATCACAGTCCATCAGTTGTCGATCACTTGTCAATCACAAATTGATCATAAGTCAATCACAAGTTGATCACAAGGTGACCACAAGTCAAATGCATTCATTTGCATGTCAGTCACAAGACAAACCCATTTCAATCACTGGTCAATCACAACCCAGTCACAGATTAGTCACAAGACTTATGATTGACTCTGTTTCAATCACGCAAAAGGAATTAAAACATCTTAAATTCTCTTCATGGGAAAAACAAGACAAACATCTTCTTTTTTTTTGCGCGACTTGTAAAAACTATGGTCAAAAAATAATTGTGGAATTATGGCAGTAACTATGCAGTAATTTTTGTCTGAACACACTTTTCAGAAATAGTCATTTTTATCATAAATCTGGAGGTTTTTATACACTTTTATTACCGGAAATAGAATTTTTTTAGGTACAATATACAACCAAACCCAACAATGTTAGCTGGAAATTGCCAGAGCTTTTTTTTTTTCGTGAAAAATTACAAGCAACAAAACTCCATAAGTAATTCTACATCTTCTTGAACATTACCCTCACTGAAATTTCAAATGTTACCATTAATCCAGGTGGCAGAAAATCCCAAAATGAAGAGCCTAAGCCATGGTCTACTCTTGGAGATCATCATGGCTTTGGCAGCACGGCTACAGAAGGTCAACCTCAAGCAACAAGCGATAGAAGAACCCTCCCACGCAGCATGGGCATGCACTTCCGATAAGTACGGACCTGATAACTGGTAGACGGTAGACCGGGTACCAGTTAAGTTAACCTCCTGTATTTAGCAGTGTACGAGCCATTCCACGCAGCACAGGCATGCATGTTGGATGAATAACTGGTATACTGTAGACTTGGGTACCAGTGACGTCAGCTTCAAATGGAAAGGGTTTAAAGGACCATCCCACACAACATGGACTTCAGATACGTGGTCTTGATAGCTGGTAGACAGTAGACCAGGGCACCAGTTAAGTCTACTTTAATGGGCAACAAACAAAATGGGCATTTTAACGTCAGATAAATACAGACCTGATAACTGGTTAGTCTGAGTATCAGCCGTTGTCCAGCGGAACCCTCTCTCTGTATCCAACGTCTGATATATCTAAGCATGCACATTTATGCGATCCTGCCTGTCAGCCACTTGGACTTTTGAAGCTGTGACGTCATTTCAATCAGAAATGTGGACTAAGCTGTTGATTGGTCAATTTGGCTGCCAAGGTTTTGTAATCCAACGGATTACGGCAGACCCGATAGAAGGCGCCCGCTGAATGGTCAGAATCTGGAGGTCAAGACGCGGTGTTGTTTTGCATAATTAATCGCCGAATCTGCGCAAATGTCATAGATGCTTGTCTGCAAGTGGATATTCCATAGACTAATAACTGGTAGACTGTTCAAAAGTTTACCTGTGAAGTCAGCTTTGAATTGCAAGCAACTGAAGAACCTTGTCAGGCAACATGGGCTCGTACAGACATGCAATCAGACAACACAACTGAGGCCATTCAGCAGCAATTTGTACAAAATGTTTTTCTTAATAACATCAGGTTACCACTGAGAATGACGTGATGTGACATAACTTTGCCAATATATGTTTTCACATTCTGCTAGTTGGTCCTTGAAATTGACTTGTGCATGGTAGTCAGTACACCAGTGACTTCTGCAGTCATGCCATGAGCCAATTGTAACCGTATTTCTGTGATGGAGAATGGAGATCTGTAATCATAATTTGTAAAATTAATGTGTATATTAACAACATATGAATCTTGTATAAGACACTGATGTATGGCAAATATGAACGTAAGTCACACTAGTTTTGTGTTCACGTATATTTGGACATTTGCATGTACATGTGTAGTAATGTTAACGTTTCGGCCCTTCTCAAAAGAAACTTTACAATCTGCGTTGTCCTTTTCTTTTCCAAGTGCTCTTTTCAAAGTGATACAAGGTTGAACAGAGTTGGATTGGAACCTGCAATCTCCAGAATAATGTCCAGTGCTCTACCAAGGGACCTTACGACAAACCGCCAGATCAGTTGATAGCGTGGTCAAAGGTTCAAAATTTGGCTCAAGTTGGTTCATTTTGTCAATCTAATATTGTGAAGTTAGTTCATTTTGTTATTCTAATATTGTGGAGTGCCCTGGCCTAGTGGTCTGGAGCATTGAACTCATGCTCTGCGGGTAATTCTGCAGGTTGTGGGTTTGAGTCCAGCCTGGGGTTATGGTGCATGTGCCCTTGGGCAAGGCACTTTGTCACTCATTGCCTTTTGCGACCCAGGAGTAAATGGGTACCTGTGAGGGCAGAGATGGTTATTGTGATTGATTTTAGCTGCTTTGCGCTGAAATGGCACCATCAGGGTTGTATACTCCCCAGGGAGCTGAGATGGTATTTGGAATGTTTCATTGGCCCAATGATCAGGGGTAATAATAATTATTATTAATAATATTGACCAAAAAGTTAAACTATTTAGTTTGCCTTTGAACAAAGCATACTTTACTTAAACCGTTGTAAATGCGCAAAGTGTTTGCCTTTTATTTATCCTGAAATAATAAATGTGAAAATTCATGTCTTGCCAGTTATATAATTTTGTTTTTATTTACAATTCAATTTAACCACCCTGTATTATAACACCACTTATTTTCATAATGTATGAAGTACTCCACGAGCTTGTGGATTTGTCAAAATGTAAATGGTATTTTTATACTTAAAACTTATTCAACTTTAGGAATAGTGAAGTTTATAAACGCAGCTTTTAAAAACCCTAGGAAATTATGAAAAAGGCCAATTTTATGACAGAGGCCCTTGGAAAATTCCTGTGTCATGTGCTGATTATTCCAAAATTTAAGCATCATGTGAATAAAGCATTTGAAAAATCTAATTATGTGTGTTGGTTGATGTTGTTTAATTAGTCATTCATTGATTAATTGGTATTTTATTTGACTCATGTAATTGGTCAGCTTAGTAGGGAGACTGAAGTATTGCTTGTGGTGCCCTTGATGACATATTTGACATAATGTACGTCAATGATTGGACAATAAAAGTGAAGTTTGACAATCACAATAACAAGTGTCGATGACAAATGAAACTGACCATGATAGCTATTGTGAATTGTCACTTCTAAAAGGAACTTGCAATTCAAGGAAATGTCCGCTATTTGTACTGCTTTTTTTTTTTTATTAATCGGATCTTTTCAATTGATTTTGGAATTTGGAAGGGTTTTTATATTTTCGTTTCCTTTAGTATCAGTAGGCATGGTGGAAATATTTGGGGGAAAATAACCATGTGACATTAATTTAAACTCGGTAATTAGACCGCGCCCCTCAATCACCCGCGGGGATGGATAATTATCGACGTACCACTATTTATGAAGCGCGCCCTCCATTAAATAATATTGGTGCTGATGCTGCACTATTGAACAAAAATAACAACTCAGTTTCCGATCAATAACTCAAGAAATACAAGATGTATTAAACTGAAATTTCGTGCAATTAGTTGCCACGATGTGTAACAGAGGGGTATCGAATATCATGAGAAACAGTCCTATAATAGAAATATTATGATCGTTACAATGAAGTGTTTTACACGCGAAAAATACACATTGAGTAAACTGAGTTGTTATTTTTGTTCAATAGTGCAGCATCCGCGCCAATATTCTTTCAATAGAGGGCGCGCCACACAAATAGTGGTCTCGATAATTATCAACCACCAAACTCGTTTGGGAGGCAACAACTTCAGAAATACAAAATGTTTTGAATTGAATTTTCGTCTTGTGATTTGTCATTATGTTAAACATTACAAGATTTAATTTCAAAAGAAACCGTCAAACAATGAAGCAATATTGACCGTAACAATGGAGTGTTTTAAGTGCGACAAATGCAATTCGAATGAAAATCAATGTGTATTTTTCGCGTGTAAAGCTCTTCATTGTTACGATCATATTATTTTTATTATAAAACGGTTTCTCATGATATTCAATACCCCTCTGTTATACATCGTGGAAAATAATTGCACCAAATTTTAGCTTAATACATCTTGTATTTCTTGAGTTATTGATCGGAAACTGAGTTGTTATTTTTGTTCGATAGTGCAGCATCCGCGCCAATATTCTTTCAATAGAGGGCGCGCCACACAAATAGTGGTCTCGATAATTATCAACCACCAAACTCGTTTGGGAGGCAACAACTTCAGAAATACAAAATGTTTTGAATTGAATTTTCGTCTTATGATTTGTCATTATGTTAAACATTACAAGATTTAATTTCAAAAGAAACCGTCAAACATTGAAGCAATATTGACCGTAACAATGGAGTGTTTTAAGTGCGACAAATGCAATTCGAATGAAAATCAATGTGTATTTTTCGCGTGTAAAGCTCTTCATTGTTACGATCATATTATTTTTATTATAAAACGGTTTCTCATGATATTCAATACCCCTCTGTTATACATCGTGGAAAATAATTGCACCAAATTTTAGCTTAATACATCTTGTATTTCTTGAGTTATTGATCGGAAACTGAGTTGTTATTTTTGTTCAATAGTGCAGCATCCGCGCCAATATTCTTTCAATAGAGGGCGCGCCACATAAATAGTGGTCTCGATAATTATCAACCACCAACTCGTTTGGGGGGGCAACAACTTCAGAAATACAAAATGTTTTGAATTGAATTTTCGTCTAGTGTTTTAACATAATGACAAATTCTTCTGTTTTGTTTGTCTATTTATCATGATCAATCATCTGGCAAGAATTCAATTGAGTCCGTCACTAAATTGTTTAGATATTTTGTAGACCAGGGCTATCGTTTCTGTGCAAAAGTAAGGCAAATGGTCTGTTTGGACTGCAACTACAGCCTATCGCCAAGTGTTTCTCGGGTTTTGCACAAGACAGTAATGAGGGAGAGAAAAACAATATTTTGTCTAAAACTTCTGTCTTGTTTGTCTATTTATCATGATCAATCATCTGGCAAGAATTTAATTTAGTGCGTCACTTAATTGTTTAGATATTTTGTAGACCATGGCTATCGTTTCTGTGCAAAAGTGAGGCAAATGGTCTGTTTGGACGGCAACTGCAGCCTATCGCCAAATGTTTCTCCGGTTTTGCACAAGACACTGTCGAGGGCGAGAAAAACAATATTTTGTCAAAATCCTCTGTCTTGTTTGTCTATTCATCATGATCAATCATCTGGCAAGAATTCAATTCAGTGCGTCACTTAATTGTTTAGATATTTTGTCGTCCAGGGTTATCGTTTCTGTGCAAAAGTGAGGCAAAAGTTCTGTTTGGACTGCCACTGCAGCCTATCGCCAAGTGTTTCTCGGGTTTTGCACAAGACACTGTTGAGGGCGAGAAAAACAATATTTTGTCAAAATCCTCTGTCTTGTTTGTCTATTTGTCATGATCAATCATCTGGCAAGAATTCAATTCAGTGCGTCACTTAATTGTTTAGATATTTTGTCGTCCAGGGCTATCGTTTCTGTGCAAAAGTGAGGCAAATGGTCTGTTTTGACAGCAACTGCAGCCCATCGCCAAGTGTTTCTCGGGTTTTGCACAAGACACTGTTGAGGGCGAGAAAAACAATATTTTGTCAAAATCCTCTGTCTTGTTTGTCTATTTGTCATGATCAATCATCTGGCAAGAATTCAATTCCGTGCGTCACTTAATTGTTTAGATATTTTTTCGTCCAGGGCTATCGTTTCTGTGCAAAAGTGAGGCAAAAGTTCTGTTTGGACTGCCACTGCAGCCTATCGCCAAGTGTTTCTCCGGTTTTGCACAAGACACTGTTGAGGGAGAGAAAAACAATATTTTGTCTAAATCTTCTGTCTTCTTTGTCTATTTATCATGAATAATCATCTGGCAAGAATTCAATTCAGTGCGTCACTTTAATTGTGTAGATATTTTGTCGTTCAGGGCTATCGTTTCTGTGCAAAAGTGAGGCAAATGGTCTGTTTGGACTGCCACTGCAGCCTATCGCCAAGTGTTTCTCCGGTTTTGCACAAGACAGTGCTGAGGGAGAGAAAAACAATATTTTGTCTAAATCTTCTGTCTTCTTTGTCTATTTATCATGATCAATCATCTGGCAAGAATTCAATTCCGTGCGGCACTTAATTGTTTAGATATTTTGTCGACCAGGGCTATCGTTTCTGTGCAAAAGTGAGGCAAAAGTTCTGTTTGGACTGCCACTGCAGCCTATCGCCAAGTGTTTCTCCGGTTTTGCACAAGACAGTGTTGAGGGAGAGAAAAACAATATTTTGTCTAAAACTTCTGTCTTGTTTGTCTAGTTATCATGATCAATCATCTGGCAAGAATTCAATTCAGTGCGTCACTTAATTGTTTAGATATTTTGTCATCCATAGTTATCGTTTCTGTGCAAAAGTGAGGCAAAAGTTCTGTTTGGACTGCCACTGCAGCCTATCGCCAAGTGTTTCTCCGGTTTTGTACAAGACACTGTTGAGGGAGAGAAAAACAATATTTTGTCTAATTTTTCTGTCTTCTTTATCTATTTTTCATTACTAATGCTCCCGCCAGAATTCAATTCAATGCGTTACTTTATTTTGGAGATATTTTATCGACCAGGACCATCGTTTCTGTGCAAAAGTGAGGCAAATGGTCTGTTTGGACGGCAACTGCAGCCTATCGCCAAATGTTTCTCCTGTTTTGCACAAGACACTGTCGAGGGCGAGAAAAACAATATTTTGTCAAAATCCTCTGTCTTGTTTGTCTATTGATCATGACTAATCATCTGGCAAGAATTCAATTGAGTGCGTCACTTAATTGTTTAGATATTTTGTAGACCATGGCTATCGTTTCTGTGCAAAAGTGAGGCAAATGGTCTGTTTGAACTGCAACTAGAACTACAGCCTATCGCCAAGTGTTTCTCCGGTTTTGCACAAGACAGTGTTGAGGGAGAGAAAAACAATATTTTGTCTAAATCTTCTGTCTTGTTTGTCTATTCATCATGATCAATCATCTGGCAAGAATTCAATTCAGTGCGTCACTTAATTGTTTAGATATTTTGTCGACCAGGGCTATCGTTTCTGTGCAAAAGTGAGGCACATGTTCTGTTTGGACTGCCTCTGCAGCCTATCGCAAAAATCTCGTAATGTTAAATATAATGATAAATCACTAGACGAAAATTCAATTTAAAACATCTTGATTTCTGGAGTTGTTGCTCCCAAAACGAGTTTGGCGGTGGATATATTATGGAGACCACTATTTATGTGGCGCGCCCTCTATTAAATTAAAGAATATTGGTGCGGATGCTGCATGCACTATTGAACAAAAATTAACAACTCAGTTTCCGATCAATAACTCAAGAAATACAAGATGTATTAAACTGAAATTTCGTGCAATTATTTTCCACGATGTGTAACAGAGGGGTATTGAATATCATGAGAAACATTCCAACGATAAAAATAATATGATCGTAATAATGCAGTGTTTTACACGCGAAAAATACACATTGATTTTCATTCGGATTGCATTTGTCGCGCTCAAAACACTGTATTGTTATGGTCAATATTGCTTTATTGTTTGACGGTTTCTTATGAAACTAAATCTCACAATGTTTTTAACATAATCACAAAATCACTACAAAAATATTCAATTTAAAACATTTTGTATTTCTGAAGATGTTGCCCCCCCCCCCCCCCCCCCCCCAACGAGTTTGGTGGTAGATAATCATTATCGAGACCACTATTTATGTGGCGCGCCCTCTATTAAATTAAAGAGTATTGGTGCGGATGCTGCATGCACTATTGAACGAAAATCAACAACTCGGTTTCCGATCAATAACTCAAGAAATACAAGATGTATTAAACTGAAATTTCGTGCAATTATTTTCCACGATATGTAACAGAGGGGTATTGAATATCATGAGAAACAGTCCAAAGATAAAAATAATATGATCGTAATAATGTAGTGTTTTACACGCGAAAAATACACATTGATTTTCATTCGGATTGCATTTGTCGCGCTCAAAACACTGTATTGTTACGGTCAATATTGCTTTATTGTTTGACGGTTTCTTATGAAACTAAATCTCCCAATGTTTTAACATAATCACAAAATCACTACAAAAAAATTCAATTTAAAACATTTTGTATTTCTGAAGATGTTGCCCTCCCCCCCCCCCCCCAAACGAGTTTGGTGGTAGATAATCATTACCGAGACCACTATTTATGTGGCGCGCCCTCTATTGAAAGAATATTGGTGCGGATGCTGCACTATTGAACAAAAATAACAACTCAGTTTCCGATCAATAATTCAAGAAATACAAGATGTATTAAACTGATATTTCGTGCAATTATTTTCCACGATGTGTAACAGAGGGGTATGGAATATCATGAAAAACAGTTCCACGATTAAAATAATATGATCGTAACAATGTAGTGTTTACACGCGAAAAATACAGTGATTTTCATTCGGATTGCATTTGTCGCGCTAAATGTATTAAACTGAAATTTTGTGCAATTACTTTCCACGATGTGTAACAGAGGGGTATTGAATATCATGAGAAACAGACTAGTCCTATAATAAAAAAAAAATAATATGATCGTAACAATGTAGTGTTTTAAACGCGAAAAATACACATTGATTTTCATTCGGATTGCATTTGTCGCGCTTAAAACACTGTATTGTTACGGTCAACATTGCTTCATTGTTTGATGGTTTCTTATGAAATTAAATCTCGTAATGTTAAACATGATGACAAATCACTAGACGATAATACAACTTAAAACATCTTGTATTTCTGGAGTTGTTGCTCCCAAACGTGTTTGGTGGTGGATAATTATCGGTCGCCTTCAATTTGCGCGCCAGAAATGTCTCACAATGTTTTGAAATAGCGCCACCATTCTTCAACCACAAAATTAAATCCCTAAAAAAAATGGCGGCCTCCAGTGATGATCGGGGTTCGCGTAGAACTCCGCCTTCTTTGAAGGAAATTGTGAACAAACTTTGCACTAAATCCCCTAATAATCTGGAGAATGGACTGCAGGAGATTCAGGGCCTGGTTCGTAAAAGCAGGGGACTTGAAGTCGTGAGTGAGTTTCGGGAATTAGGAGGTTTAAATGAAGTTGTGCAGGTGGTTAAAAATGACGTGAATGAGAAATTGACAGATATGGCATTGAGTGTATTGGCAACGTGTTGCAGAGAACAGGAGTCGAAGAGTAGGGTAAGGTCACAGTTAATACATCAGGAAGTCTTTGTTCTTATGCGCAGAACAGTTCATTGTGTTATGATATATGCCACAAAAATGGGCGATCATGTAGTGAAGGGCCCCTGTTTTGTTTTGATCAAATTTAGAGTAAAAATGTTTTTATTCAATTATTGCTCCAAAATCACCTTTACAATCAAAAACGGACTTTTCTCAATTCTAGTGGAGTAGTGCCACCCCTTTTGCAATTTTGAACAGTTTCTTGGGGTAGAAATCTCGATTTTCCTGCGCGGTTTGTGTCTTGCGATTTAGCGCGCCGTGCATGCTCATGGTACATCGCATGGTGATCGCCATCTTTATTTTTTGGGTTGCGTGTTGTCGCCGCGCTGTCATCGTCATTTTCCCCCAAAATTTCCCTCAAAAAATCAAAACCCTGCCCTTTATCATATCTATGACATACAGTGTTATTAAATTGAGAATGTCGCCAACTAGTTTGGTAGGTCCATGGAGCTATTTTGGTAGGTTTGATCATTTTAAAGTGGATTTTGTTCCCTTTTATAATAGAACCGGGCCCTACACTACACGGTCGCCTAAAAATGTGCTATTGCATGATATTGTGAATGATAATTATCTCATTGAAGGTCGGTCATTGTAAAAATAATTTTAAAATGTTGAAAAGACTTGAATCTGGGATTGAGAAACATTTCCAATTTTGTTAAAAATTACTTGGAAATTCTACTTGGCTCTCCATAAGACCATAGACTTTGTACACAACCAAAAAAATGGCAACTGGGGAAAGAGTCCCATACTGAGCCACCAATCATATTCCCTAATATGGCCTGAAAAGTACTGAAAGTTGTAAAGGAGTGCAAATATTTTTAAAATATTTGTTTCTGTCATGGCCCATAGACTTACTGCAGGAGGTCTGAGTGGTGGCCCAGTATGGAATTCTTTCCGCAACGGGATACTACATTCTTTCCAAAATGGGAAGGAAGAAATTCATTGGATAAGCATGGAACGACCGTAATCTTTTAACAATATCAGAAATACCACAGTGAGTCAGAAGGCTTATTTTCAATCATCATTGATCATGCAAAATCACCCATGTGATGTATATAGCATGATGGCACATGCCATTTGTGTAGGGATGGGGGGAGGGGATAAAGGCCCCCCTTGATCAAACATTTTTTAAGTGAAAAAGAGGCATTTACATTGTAAGCCAGTATTATGATGTGAATTTAACTGAATGTGAATACATGTTGTACAATCCGCTGGAAAGAATGTTATATCATGAACAACACCACTAGTGTTAATGATGGCCAGTTGCTTTGTTATTGATGTGACTTGTTCTTGTTCTGTCAATTAACCTCATAAAAACACTCATTTAACTGATTTTCTCTTTAATTTTAGCCCTTCAAGTACAGCCATACAAGATTTGTGTGATTTTTGGGGGACTTCTTCAAAGAAATAATGGAGACAGTTATCTTCATTCTGAAAATTCTCAAAAATGGGAAAAACCTGTGAAAAGCCTAATTCACATTGAATTTTTAAGTTTGTTTAATTCTACCTCGACCCAATGTTTATTTTGGAGAGTATTGTATTTTAAAAAAAATGCAATTTTACAAATTCTTTCCTTCATTTTCCAAAGGTCCATGCACTAAAGGGGATTCCAGCAATAGGTAGGAAAAATCTCATCAAAACTGTTAGGCCAATTAAAAAAAAAACATGTTTAGCGTCCTGCCTTTTTGGAAAAAAAAGGAAGGAGGCCCTTTTCCCCTCCCCTTTTTTTCCAAAATGGTCCCCGACACATTTTCCAAACGACCGGCCGGGCTATTTTTCAAGATGGCCACCAGCTTTTTTTTAAATGGCCACCAGCTTTTCTTTTTGAATGGCCACCACTTGGACTCAGGAAATGACATACCAGCTTTATATGGGTAAGATGCAACAGACAAAGAGGCCAAAATGATGTCACTTTTGAAAATTTATCATTTTTTCTGGTGTTTTTTTTTTTCAATTAAAAAGAAAAAGAAAAAGGGAAGCGGGCAGGGATGCTGAACATGTTTGTTTTATATTTGGCCTTATTCTAGTTGTTTTTCTAGCACAAGTTTAGCACATAGAAATGAACGAACAATACAAGGACTATATACTGTAAAAAAAAAACACCCAATATTCTATTTCATGATCAAGGTGGCAAAAAGGGATGAATAATTTATTCAATCCAAAAAGAAGAAACACTATTTCATGTTTTGTACAGTTTTCATTAATGTCAAACTCAAAGGCACTCTTTTACCAGCTTTGTCTTCTTGTTGTGATCATGGCCCCCTGTATATATATCCCCTCAACCCTCGGTCCTCAATTGAAATGGAAATTAGATTTTAGAAGTGGTCGATTTCAGTTATTTAGCACAAATTAGTGATAACTGGTACTAAGAAAATGATTTTTGTTTTACCTTTCTCTCCCACAGTTGAGGTGCTTAGAGCACACAGTTCAGTCAGTGTCATCAACAGAGCATCCAGGGCTCTGGCCAACCTTGCAGAAGCCCCCAAGCTCTCTGCTGTCATTCACCAAGAAAAAGTCATTCCCCTCCTCATCAGATTGTTGAAGGAGACACCAGACTCTAACTGTCGACAGAGCATCCTACGCACGGTACGGATACTCGCGGACACCAGTCAACACACTTGGCAGATCCTACAGTCTGAGGGACTGTTGGCGGTTCTCAGTTGCTTGGATTCAGATGACGTCAAGCTCGTTAGCTGTGCTGTTCAAACGGCAGCCGAGTTAACCAACCATCTTGGATCAGAACATAGCACAGAAGCCCTCAGGTCTTATCTGGAGGCAGGAAGGCAAGCTGTTGAAGATAACAGAGTAGAGCTCTTAGTGGGGCTCCTGTCTCACTCCAAGCCTTCCATCCAGGAGCATTCCCTGATGGCATTACTGAATTTGATGGTATCGGAGGGGGTCAGGGTTGCTGCAGGTAAAGCGGGTGGGGTGGAAGTCTTCATAGAGCGTGGCAAGGCTACCACGTTCCCAGGGTGGGCCACATACATCCACTGCCTGTGCTTCTGCTGTCGGGAGGCAGTCAACAGAGTCAGGGTTAGGAATCTGGAGGGTCTGCAGGTGCTCCTCAACATCCTGAAGAGCTCTGATGAAGATTGTGTGAAGCTCCATGAGACAGTTCTGGTTGCCCTAATGGATTTCTACTATGATGAGCAAAGTCTCAACTACCTAGCTGCCTGTGGGTTTATCCAGATCCTGGTATCTCAACTGAGACTAGAAGAAAAGGCATCAGTCAGTACCTCTTCTGGCTGCTCTGAATCTAGTAAGTGACATGACATTATAAAACCTCCTTCCTTCTATGTTGTTTATCACCAGGTAAGCCATAAGCTATTACGATTTTCACTTCAACACTGAGTTAATCTCCTAATACTTACCGGAAGTTTCCCGTGGGTTTTTACTTTTTAACAGGGAGTGGTACAGATGAACTAAAGGAACCAGAGTTTGATTCATCACCTTCATCCAGCAAGTGTTCAGGCATGACGCAGGGATCCTTCAGTGCCCCCCAAAAAAGGGCAAGATCTTTGAGTGAGGGTCCTGACAAGAAACACCTCAGTGAGACTGAACCTGCAGTTGGTATTAAGCAGACTTTTGCCCACGACAGTCCACTTCTGGGACGAAAAGCGAAAAGGACCAGGGTGTCAGCTGCTACAGAGCCACAAAATGATCCCCAACCCAAGACCGCTGCCTCTTCTACACTTCCTTCCGCAATGGTGCAAACCGCTGCAGTTCAAGAGAGTATCTCCTCATCTCAGCCTTCTTCAGTTGCCTCAGGGATGTCACCTGGATCTTCCACCACCGACTATCACGCTTATCTCAATCTAGAAGCTACTCCATATTCACCTCCAAGCATTGACTGGGAGTGGTTTTTGCAGCACCGCGAGCAGACGGGCCAGGGGCTATCACCTCGGAGCTTCTCCAGTTTTTCTTCTCCACTTTCCCTCAGTCCATCGAGGTACCAGTAGTTTGTTATTCACTTCTTTTCACAGCATTTTCATTATATTCCCATTTTGCATGTTGTCACAACCGTATAATGTCAACTGAATCACAATCAAGCTCACACACAACTTTTTATAGTTTACTACACAAGGAACCATCAATTAAATAAAACATAAAAAATTTAAAATATACCGCTAAAACATATTGTGTTGGTTGACTAAATCACTATTGACTTTTGGAACTTGGTACAAAGAATACATACTGTACATAATTTTTTGGTAGTTAACCCTTTAAAGTACGGGCTTGGTGCTGACCCATGTGCAGGATGCTTCATTTAATGCAACATATTTTCAAAAACTGAATGCACACTCTGCATACGTGGTATCCAAGCTTGTTCAGATGTGTACACCATTTTAATGGAAGGATGTTTGTATTTCCAAACACATCAGATGTGATTTCTCACCAATGTCATCGCCTCTGTGGTCACCTCAGAACTCGCCCGATCACGCGCCCTCGTGGTCCTCACCTCATCACATTTCTGATGGCTCACCCCAACTAGCACCTGAGTGGTCACCTCAGCATTCTCCACAGTGGGAGAGTCAGCCCTCACCAGATCCAACTGAACGCACCCCTGTTGGTGATGTTTTGGCAGTTCCTGACAGCCCTACACAGCCCAGAGTAACAGTTTGTTACCTTAATTTGGAAGATAATATTGAAGTTTCTCAAGATGGAGGTTCTGCTCAAAGCAACCAGTCAGATGAGGCAGACAATCTAATAACAGGGCCAGCTAAGGGGCTTGTAACTTCAAAACCATCTGCAGAGGAGCAGTCTGGGAGCAGTAAGGGAAGTCAGGGAGGTGGCACTTTCAGAGAACCTCGTTCTAAGAGCTTAAAAATGAGGACTGGGAAAAGTAATACCACATCAGTTTGCCGTCTTACCCCAGATGTTCCCAGCCAAAAGGATCTGGAGTCAGACACAGACCTTCTTTCCTTCATGGGGTCCAAGGAACCAACAGAAAAAGCGGTTGCATCCAAATTTGAAAGGTACATGGAGATACGCCGAGCAAAACAGGAAGGGAAGCTGAGAAGGAGAGAGTATGCTGCAGTGACGCTACTCTCACGTTATTCCCACATGGACGACCCAAGCATCCACATGGCAAGGGAGTCTGTGGTGTCTGTGTTGCTTGACTACCAACCAAGCTCAGCTTACCTGCAACCTAAATGCCAGCGGACTCTGCACAGGATCTTGAGAAATAGACTCTGCTTTGAGCAACTCATCACCGAGCATGTACCCATGCTGATTGCTAGGAAGATGATCGACAGAGAGAACAAGGCAGAGCTTGATCGTTCTATTGATACCAGTAAAGGAAAGCCCAGAAGCAAGAGAAGTCAAAGTGCAGATGATCTGAGGTGCTTACCAAGCAGAACAGTGCCAAGCTACTCTGACAATCCTCAACCAGGGAGAGTTAACAAGAGGATCCTAACAGAAAGAAGTCACTCTTCAACGTCCGAGCCTGCTACCATATCCACAGAAGCAGCATGTTCAAGGACAAACCCTCCAAACAGAACACATAGCTGTGAAGCCGACACTCTCTCAGCCCTCATTGATGACTCGGCATCTGACACAACCTCAGTCTGCAGTATGGATACTCTGGAATCAGAGCAGTTCCAGCTCTGGGGGGACACGGCTTCACCCCTTTATCCACTGATGGTCTCAACCTGCCAGTTTAGGCAAGGAATCATGCTAAGACTTCTGTCTGGGTCTTTCAAAGAAAAGATGGCATGCATCCTTGCTGTACCCTACATCTGTCAGTAAGTTCACGTATAACAATAACCAGATAGTCCAGAAGATAGTAACCAGAAGTAAAAAAAGCTCAGCAGTAGAACGTTGCCATACAGTACACAATGGGCTCCACAATGGGGTCCTTTTTTACAGTGTCCCATGGCCTCAAGTATCAGTGTAAAATATTGGGAGCCAAAGGGGGTGTTCATCAAAGCAAATTCCTGTTTTCCTGTATTGTTATTGAAAAATTCATCGGTACTATTTGTTTTCATGTCTTTAGGAATAATAGCCTCAAGAGAAGACTTCTCATCAAGTATAGGGGGCTTCAAATCCTGCTGGAGTGTCTCTGCAAAGGTAAGAGCGTACCGGATTTGTTCAACAAAGCGGTGCAATGTCTACGTGACCTCTCAGCTGCAGTATTCCTAAATTCAAACCAGGAAGAATGTATTCAGTGGAGACGCCCAGGAGACCCTGCTAAGAAGGTAACTTTAGAGGGTTCTAAAAAGGAGGAAAGGTATTCATCATTGAGCATGGTCAGAGATGGTAGCTCCTCCTTGCACAATGATGCAGGGACGAGATGTACAAGTAAGGTTGATCATCTATTTCACACTTCAAAGGCAGAAAGTAGAAACATTCAGAAAACCGCTGAGGAAGCCATGGATACTTGCTCTTCAGAAGTCCAGGATTCAAAGGACAAAGATTCTCTCCCTGAAGGTCAAGAGTATATTAGAGTACCTTCTACAGCAACCACGGGTGTCCTATCAAAACCAGATGCCTGCCTCCTTGATGCTGCAGACAAGGAGTTTGATGTAAATTTTGTCTTGGACCAGGAAGTAGTGATCCAGGCCCACAGGGACATCCTCACCAAGAGCTCAGAATACTTCAGCTGCCTCCTGGAGGGTCCCTACTTGGAATCAGGACAGAGCAAGGTACCTCTCAAAGAGATTTCCAAGGAAGCTCTGGCGTTAATTCTTCATTCCTTATACGGATGCCATCAAGCAGAGTGCTGCCACATGAAAAGCACAGTGGCCGGCGGCTGCAAGGTGATCTTGGAGTCAGTAGCATGCTCCGGTCGATTTCTTCTCTGGTCTGTCCAAAATCAGATCTGCGACATAATTGTAGACACTTACATGAATGCTGCTACTGTAGTGAATCACTTCCAGTTTGGCTTGAAGCACAACTGCTCCAAGCTAACCGGCGCCTGTTTGATGTTCATGCTGACAAGTGGTCAGGTGATGCCTGGGCACTTTCAGGAACTGGTTGAGAGAGGATGTGCCGATGAAGCCTTCAAGACTATTGAGAGAATGATTACTGATGCACTTTTTTCCATTGCTTGAGACATTAACGCATTTACGTGTATATCAAGCATGACCAAAGCATGCATCACCAAAGTCTGTAGGCCTGAAATTTGTTGCCAATGGGAGACTATTGAGACATTGGTGGCAGCAAACACACTGGTCCTTTTCCTATTGTTTTCGTCATATTGAGCATGCGCGCTTGAGCTTCAACATGATGTAAACAGTTGAAAGGATTGGTATGTTTGCTGCCACCAACGTCTCAAAAGTCTCCCATTATCTATGTAACCTTGACAAGATTTCATTTAAACTTATTTATTTTTGTAATTCATGAAATAAATGAATAATCAGCAGAGATTTTCAATTTAAAGTTTAGGACAAATATTTATTGCATCATTAACCCTTGCTGTCTAACACGCCATTGACTTTACAAGCAAAATGTGCAAATATTGAAGTGTTTTGGAGAGTGGAGGAAAGCAAGGGTTAAGAAGTAATTATCAGAAGAGCAATTTGCGTTTCTGTTCTGCTCACGTGGCAGGGCACGGACTTATTGTGTTAATTCATTATATGTACACTTTTGTCTCTGCTTATTCTGTGTGGATGTGGGTTTCATTTTTTTTATGAAGATTTTTTTTTCGTCCACTGCCTGATCTGAGCCATTTACGAGAGGCTGCACTTTGCCAAATTATGGCGAAAATGATCTTTGGTGGTGTCTGACTGCACAAGTTTCTCAAAGTCAGACCCAGAAACTGAAGACACTGTACCTTGACGCCTTCAAAAACATAGTTAACCCATTGATGTTTACGTGTATAAGAGTAGTCTTTGCCCAATACGTGAGCGATCAATGAGATGGTTGCATTATTGTAAAGCACACTTGCACAATTGTTATTTTACTTTCTCGCACTAACGTCTTAGGACTTTTGCAGTAATGGGAGCGTGGCCCGTAGTCACTCGCGCAGGGGTATCACTGTGTTGCATACATTTGTGTATGTAATCATAGAGGTAGAAAACACTAGCAATGCTTGATCATCACACGTAGCGCGTATGTTTACAACCGTCGCGCGAGTACGTGACTAGACTGACTATAAACCATTTCGCAATCGCCGACTGGTTCCCTAGGAAAGCCTAGGGAGAAAATAAAGAAACAGTTAAACGGCTACTACATAATTCCCAAGAAGTTAGTGCGAGCAGGCGCGCTGGTCTAATCACGCCGTTAGATATGCAGGATCCAAGACTTGGGCCAAGACTAGTATGAGAGTGGCTTTTACTCTAAATCGTTTGGTCCCTGGTTTCATTTTGTGGAAATAAGAGATCTATGCCACTTGTTGACTTAAAGAACTGCGAAGCTTCTTGCTTTATTGAGAGACAATTACTTATTACATTGTATTTTCATAATGTGCTTGCAGCCATGATCCTTGTAGCATCAGCAAAACCTCATCATGTACGTGTAATTGCTAAAACATACTTCGGTTTTTGAAAAGTAACGATAAGAACAGTAACATGACATCTTAACATAATTGACGAACTCATTGTTTCTACCAAGGTAGTAGACTGCCCCTTGATTTATTGGGTTAAGACATCTTACACTCTTCTCGGACAACCAGGGTTTTTTTTTCTCTTTGAGGAGAAACAGCCAGCCATCCACAGGTTTGAATCTCGATTAAGAATATTCAGTAACTAAAACAAAAGTTTGAATGAATAAAATTAAGGGCAAGCAAAGTCTTGTAAAAGTGTTCTGTGTTATTATTTCATTGTTGGGTTAACACAATTTACCCGTATTTTGACCCTTTTTCCTGATTATTAAAATAATTAAACGGCAACTTAAAACAAGAAAACCCTCTTGTTTTTTTCTATTTTTCCACTGATTCTGAATTGAAGACAAAACAGACAGCTTGTGTTTCACATGTTCACATGTAGCTTGACTAGACCTATCAGAATTTGCTTAAGCTGTCGCGTGACCCACCCTCATGACTGAGATACCCCAAGGTCGATCCTTCTCATGTCCGTCGCAGTTGTATTGGACTTCATCGCTCTCTGCTTTCCAGGGGTAACCACCAGGTCACTTCTTTTCCCCCGCCGGCTCACCAACCGTCCCTTGTCTATCGCCTCCTTCCTAATCCGCTGCTCTCGCACTCTTTCCAAGTTCTGCTTGGCTTTCTGCAGAAACTGAATCATGGCACTGTCGAACTCGGCACTCATGATGTTCGGTTTGGAGTCCACACGGTTTGTTTTGGTCCGGTTCCCATTGGCAGATTTGGGTTCCAGGAGACGGAGGTCCATCTGGGATGCCAGGCCCGGTTTGGGCGGGGTACCAAGCCTGTTGTCCTGGTAGACGTTCCCGGAGTCTGTGACCACGTAGGCGGGCATAGGGAACCGCACCACGTCTGGCTCTCGGGCGATGTTTGGGAGTGACCCTCCCGTGCGCTTCGCGCTGTGAGAGTACCGTAGCTTGGCCGGGCCTTGCACGTTCCTGGCCCCGCTCCCGCTTCCGCAGATGAAGGGCCGGAAGACCATGTCCTTCGGTCTTTGAAACGCCGGGCTGAAGACGTCGGAGAAGTTCGTCTGGACCTCATCAGAAAATGAAAAATCAGGTCTCTTTTTCTCATTTGCGGGATCAATTTCACTCGGTGGAGTAGGCAACCTGTTTGACACGAATGTGAAAAAAAATGTAATTATAAGGACCTAAATAACTATTAGAAACAGAAAAAGGCTTCTTATAATATTTATTGAACTTGTATAAGAGTGATTTGAGCATTTGTATGTTGGAGAGTCAGACTTGAAAGAAAGCGTGCGGATGCACCACATGAAGTGACACATTCAAAAGAGAAGTTCAGAAAAGAATAATTGTCGGCTCGATGGTAAGTAGCGTGTTGGTAAGTAAAGTATACTCCAATACCGTCATAGGTGAAGCTTATAGTCAACTTCATTGTGTTGTATCCGCAAGCTTCTCATGCCGAACTTCAAGATAAAGCCACTAACGATATCTTAACAGCTGTGAAATGAACAGTGGAATTACTTTCAGATAATTTTCCGTCAAGCTGGTAAGTCCATGATTGAACCATGTGCCGATCGTGCTAGCTTAGCCTATAATAAGATAGAATTTTTGCGCCGGGGTGATATAAATCAAATTTTGCCCTTCACCGACGTTTAAACACTGTATACTCAGTGTGTTACCTCCCGAGTGAAAGTTGGAAAAAATCACTCGGGTGGGACTCGAACCCACGACCTGCTTTCTAGTGCAGATGTCTTACCACTCGACCACCGAGCTAACGGGATAGGTTGGCCGGTTCGAATCTGATGTACATAGCAGCGGGTACCGCATAAACTATTATAAGATGGATTTTTTTGTTTTGTTTAGCTTAGCCTATAGATAAATTCTTTTTCAGCAGCCATCTTTGAGGTGTGTTTTGTTCAATCCATGAATACACGAGAGGTATAATCATGTGTATCCCTGTAAGACAAAAGCTAGCACACACCTCATTTGGGAATGGCTCAGCAGTACAAATGGTCTACTGTGGTCGTTGCAATTTTGCAGAATTTTACTCCGGGAATAATCGTAGCCCTGAAAGAAAATTCCACTCAGTTGCGTCATACATAGGGCATGTGACGTCCTGTAACTATCGCCTTTGTGCCTCACGCCAGTTGTGCACTTAAATGGCTTTCAAAAAGCAGTGATGACGCAAATGGTATTGAAATGGTGGTGATATATAGACCGTGTTTTGAAGAGAACAGAATCGTGGCCGTGGGTGAATTTACTGCCCAACTCATCAATAGTGCTGATGTGAACGTGACGTGGAAATAAGATAGGAGATCGGACGGGTAAAACAAAGTAGGCCCTGCCGTGTGGATGAGTTGGGTGGCCTACCTGTGTTCTTGTAGGGCGAAAGGGGCGCCTGTGGCAAGTGTGCGTTTTGGTCGTCTTTTCATGAAGTCCTGTAACCGGCTGTACATCTTCCTGCAAGGGAATTGATCAAATAATATTTTTTTAATAACCAATTTTAAGACACTCACCCATGTTCAGTTTTGCCAACGAAAAGGATTAATGGTCTATAAGGGTCATTTTGGGCCTAAGTTGTGAGGAGTTGACAAAACCTGTTGTTTTAGGTTAATGTTTATTATGTCGGACCCATATATGTAAATGTATAATGTTATTAATATTTGCCAGTTTTTACAATTGTTCCTTTGTATTACCCCCAGTTGACAGTGTTTAAAAGAGCCTTGAATTTTGGTGGCATTTCAAATTTGCGCCGTGGCAAAGCGGCTGTAACTGTACGTAGGGTGGATTTTGCGAAATTTCGCGAGACAGTAGGCCTATCTCAACTTTTTTTTATCTTAGAAAACAACCTCGGTTTGAATGTGGGCTTAATTATGTATAACAGGTGTACGCGCCTATGGTATTCGTAATACATGTGTAGTGGTATTTCTGTGCTGAAGTTGTTGTTTGTTCACAACCAACAGTTGGAATGAACATTTTCTCCATGTGAAGGACACTTAACAGCTACAAGCTGCCCTGGTGCAGCAAACAGAACGTTGGAGGCATTTCTTAAGTACCTCTCTATTGGCAGCGATCCGACAAATATATCACATTGTCAAGCTGTGTTTGCCGTTCAAATTTGAGCACCCGTTTGTCAATATGTTCTGGACTCAAAACCCAGGCACGAGGCATTTTTAGACCCTTGGAAACAGAATGCCGTCGGCTCCATTGATTTCTTTTCGGTGTTTGGGTTGCAATAGGCCAAGGGTTGATGAATTGGTGCTAAAATTGATGGTGGAGTTTGTAGCACTAGTAATCTGAAGATGATGGAATTCAAGCTTTCAACATTCACAACGTATGTGAAAACAAAATTCAAGTGTCGTTTTCTGATATGTAATATAATATTGTTCTAGGCCTGTAAGAAAGAATTTGCATGATGCTGGAGATAACACTAGTGCAGTGAAGGCCCGTGATAGACTTTCCAGATTTTTGACCGAAGAAAATGATTTGTTACAAAATGCCACGTTAATGAAAACTTGAAGATCTAGCATTTTGTATCAAATTGATCATGAAGACTATAAAGAAAGCCGTGCGGTTGTGTGTCGATCGTATGCTACATGCACTTTTCTTATCAAATTTCACTTGTCTTGATTGTTGGACAATAAGAAGAAAGGATAAATCACTATACGAATAAGAAAGGTAATAGAGATGGACAGAGTAAGCAATTATATGGGTATTTAGCCTTTTTTTTCTTTCAGAGAAAGGCGTGATTTTCATCATTTATTGGTGAACAAGAAAAGCATATAACTGAAGCAAATATCTGAACCAGCTTCATGTTTGCGGTTTCTCAAGGAAAAAAAACCTTTACGCAGAGACTATGGTCTTGGATATAGGCTGTATAGCTTCGCAGGTAGCAGGTTCAAATCCCGTTCTAGTCGATTTCTTTGCTTAACCTGTTAGTATATAAGCAAGTAGTAAGCCTAGGCCTATATATAGTCGGCATCCCTTGGTGGTTTTTCAATTATTGACAACCGAGACCCGTGATATAGAAAAAAAACCGATTCTTGAAGATTCTTAAGGTTCACCTGAAATTCTAAGACTCACCTGAAATTATCGGACTTGAAGGCGTATGGGTCGGGGAGGTTTTTCCCGAACGCCGAGTTACCATCCTTGACGGGGCATCCGTCAGATCCGACCAGACGCAGGACGTGTCTCTCCCGGTACTCCTTGATGTACTCGCTCGCTTCGAGTCGGTGCTCGAATCGCGTCTCGGCATGTCTCGCATCTCGAGGATTTCCAGCCGATTTGGTGGAGGGTTTTGAAGGAGTCCGTTGACTGGAACGCGCCGATTTGCCGTTGTGGTTGTTGGTCTGAGGTGCCGACTTCCGAGGGGTTGAGCTCTGGACTCCTCGGTCGGTGCTCACCAGCGGGGTTGGTCGAGTGGTGCCCGAGGGGAGAGCGTCAAACCAACCGGCCAGGGGTGTGCTCCATGACTGGTGGGCCGAGGAGCAAAACTCCGGCTTCGCGATCTCACCTGGCCGATGGACCAGGCCCTGACGCCAGTTGCACGAGCAGATCTCTTCAAAAGCTCCAAGATCATCAACGTCCTTATTCGAGTTGAACTTTGGACAAGATTGGGCCTTGGACCGTGACATGGCGGGGCAGCCGACGGATCAATATTCCATGGACTGAACTGAAGTGATTTTTTTTGTAGAGTCTGAACAAATTCATGACTTTCCTCCAAGGTTATCATCCATCCTGCTCACGAGACCGTGATCTTACAAACAGAACTTTCTCATTTTTCTAACTAAACATCACTCTGTTCAAGAATGTGTTGCCCATCCCAAAACGTTATGTGGATGTTCATTACAAGGCACCACACTGTAGCTTCCACACATGCATAATTATGAGCATCTTCCACTACAAATCGTGTGTCCTCTCAATCTTCTTGAATGTTTGTAGCATAAATCAAGTCTTCTCACACTGAAGAGGCAAAGGAATATTTCCATGACAAAGGGAAGAAGGCTCCATCTGACCGCAAGTGTTTACCCCGTAAGGATTATGAGCTGGTTGAAGAGTTGTAACCGCTTTGTTGTCGGACAGAGGTAGTTTGCCCAAGCACAGCTAATACCTTTGAATGCGCGGGGTTTCAAAGAAAGCCTCGAGCAAGCTTGCTTGGCTACGGATTGTTGTTGGGTCTATGCACAACGCGACGCTCCACCCTGGTGACATAGCGGGAGAACATTTTACCAAGATGCCCCAGGCCAACTGGCTTACCGACCAGCGACGGAAACTAGAATTTCCTGCGTCCTGACAAACGAGAAATGTGGGCAGCTGACGGTATTGGTGTTGGGCATCGATTTTTTTTGGACCCACGTTATTTTAAGTGGAGTGTGTGCAAACATGAGGAATTATTGACTCTGGGTAAATGCATGGTTAGCTCAAAACAAGCAACCACCGCTATGTTTTATTTAAAAGAGAAGGGCCGGCAATTAAAAGGTCGAGCCACATGATCAGATATCTAGGTTAAACAATATTAAATGCAGAATCGTTGAACATTCCTCACAACTCCCCCCCCCAAAAAAAAAGGGCCGGGGAGGGAGAAAAAAGACTGTTCACTGTTGTAAAAGGGACAAATTGAAACGAGAACACTGTCCTCCCAACAAAAATAATACCAGAGTCTATACAGCGCACGTATATACCAACAACTTGTACTCAAGGCGCTGGTAATTACGTCTATTTTTAAAGACGGTTAAAAAATTAATGATGTTCAGGAAATGTGAGACCCATTATTATGTAGCATCTTTATAAGGGTTTACAAGGTGCTGCGGCGCATATTGCAGCCACTGCCAGAAACACCAGGGGCTAACCCCTTCTCCGCTTAGAGATGTTACTGGGTTAATGTGCATTACACAACACACGGAACATACGGCCAATACGTCCTATCCAATGGACGAAGCAATAATGGTAAAGTGCCTTGCTCAAGCCCCATGTTCCCCGTCAGGATTCGTTCCCCGTCAGGATTCGAACCCATGACCACGGCACACGAGTCGAACACCGTAACCATTGGACCACAGCACCCCACATGCGGGTTCGATCACACTAATTTGCCTCATCATGATGCGGGCTCACAACAACTTTACACAAAATATCGGGGCCGATCCGTATCCGCCGAAAAGCAAGATCACGAAGGCAAATCACATACGAAACTCTATTAATTTGTAAACTAAGTGTTTTCCTTGCAAACTCCTGATTGCTCTCGTTACAAAAATCGGGACTGTCCCAGCTATAATTGTGGCCATTGCTTTAGTTGGCGGTTTCAACTTCACTTGTTTGATCCAAAATGAAGGGGCGGTATCGTGAGTGCTTCTTTTGAGGGAAAACTGGAAATAAACGAAAATTCAGTCTTGGCCATGGACCAAGCCTAATCTGAAGCCGAACGGAGCGAATATTTTATCGGAGCAAATTTTGAGAAAATTTTTCTCCGTTCGGCTTCAGATTAGTCTTGGTCCGAGACTGTATTTGATTTTTTGTTCCCCTATTTTGCAGCCAGTCCCGTGACAAACACTGTTCAGTTGCCGCGGCGATGGTCTCTGTCAACAAGATGAGTCAAATCCAGTCTTTGCAATATTGGCAGCGCTATCCAGAAAATTCCCAGCATACCTCACGCGCATGCATTAGTTTGAATAAAGAAAGCGTGAGTTACGCTCGGAATTTCTTGGGTAGTGCTGCCAATACTTCCAAGACTGTGTTTGATTCATCTTATTGATACACGGCGACCTCGCTTTAAGTTGTCACCGTGCACAGTGAGCAGTGCAAGACACGACGGTGTATGGGACTACCCCTACCTGCGAGTACCATGGCCCTCCTACTCAGAATTTGGAAAGGCGAAAATAGACGTTTAATTAATTTTTTTTTAAATCATTGCGCCTCCCTCAATGAGGCCCTGAAGTGTCCCTCTGCCGACCCTTTGATCTGCCCCCCCCCCCCCCATTGGATCCCGTCGGAAGTACTGCGCAAGGGCATGAGCTATGAACTATCGGGCCCACACAGCGGCGTAGCAAGGGTTAAACTTCTAGGGGCACCTGAGGGGTACCGATTTTCCAAGCGTAGCACGGAAGGCAAACGAATTACAAAGGTTATGTTTTTGTGCAATTCAAGATTTTAAATGGGGGTGGGGGGGGGGGCAATGACAAAGACCTCAGTTGTCCCCGTAGTTGCGCCACGGCGGGCCCTCATGATTAAAATCGTAGAGGAAAGACACGCCCCTTCACTGTACCTACAGTGCTTTGCAAATCCAAATGAGTGGTGGCGCTATACAGCCACACCGTTGTGATTATTTCAACATGGCGGCGCGCAGGGAACACGAGGACGACGACGGTCCAAGTAAAAAGAAACCGAAATATGTCAAGACGTTACACGACAAACACATCAAGAAAAGACTGATCGTTGTGCTGGAAAGGTCATCGCTGGAAGCTGTGAAGGTTATAATAATTTTCAGTGTCGTACAGTCCACTGAATTGCATGATGTCGCGCATGAATGGCATTCACCGTTTATTTTTTTTCACGTGGCCGTGGGTGCTAGTTTCACGTGTACCATGTACCACACACGTCATGCACGTGTACATGTGCTTATGTTGAAGTTTGGTGATTCTAATGACATGGAAAGACATCATGATATAGGCCTATCTTTTAGTTTAACTTTTAAACATTATTTTTTTTTACAGGGCCTTAACAATCCAAGGATATTTTTAGGGTAAATGTTGCTATAGCTAAAAGTAAAACATTACAGTTGTTATAAAAATGTTCTTTATTATATGTTTAGATTTCAGTTACAAAACAGAAAAGCCATCAAACTGCTTCAGTGGGACTTTTTTTGTTTCAATATTGTTTGTACCGAAAAAATGGTGCCAACTCCTTATACTTATAGCCCTGTCATTTGCTAAGAAATACGGCCTATGAATAGTACTTCTGAAAAATTAAATGTGGACTTTTTTTTTATTCCAGGCTGGTAAAAATTATGAATTGCTCAACTGCGATCGTCACAGACACCTGATGAAGAAATTCTACCGAGATCCCAAAGATTGTCGTCCAGATATCACCCATCAGGTAGTTAGACATTAAATATTGAACAATTTGCGTCACAAAACTGTTTTCTTTTTCTTTTTTTAACTCCCAAGCGGATTTTATTAAATGTCAAATGTTATTGAATTTGATTCCCTCGTGTATATTTCCTCAAAGCTTTGTGATTCCGTGCTACAAACAGTACTTGTTCACATAAATGTGAATCTGTTATATCCTCCAATGTTTACAAAGTTGTGCATGGTTATTTGTCTTTGCTTTATTAACCATAAATCCTACTCCCAATAAAAACAAATATTTACATATTTGATCAAATGGATATTCAAATACTTTAGTATTGGAAAACTAGAATTGACTCAGCCCTATTGGACTCTGTGGCAGTCAAGTCTGTCACAAGTCCCTGCAAGTCCTCACAAGTCCATCACAAGTCCTCCAGTCCCAATTCAACTCACAAGCTATTCACATGAGCTTTGACCACGGCATTCATTTGTTATTGTTCATCCACTGTTACTTGTGATTGGACTTGTGACTGGACTTGTGACTTGACTTGTGATGTTCTTGTGATGTGCTTGTGACTTGACTTGTGACTGGACTTGTAATGTACTTGTGACTGGACTTGTGAATGGACTTGTGACTGGACTTGTGACTGGACTTGTGACTGGACTTGTGACTGAACTTGTGATGGACTTGTGACTGGACTTGTGACTGGACTTGTGATGTACTTGTGACTGGACTTGTGACTGGACTTGTGATGCACTTGTGACTGGACTTGTGACTGGACTTGTGATGTTCTTGTGATGTACTTGTGACTGGACTTGCGACTTGACTTGTAACTGGACTTGTGACTGGACTTGTAACTGGACTTGTGACTGGACTTGTGATGGACTTGTGATGGACTCGACTACAACACTGCTATTTGATGATCATCTTTTTTCCCCTGTTATTTGTTCCTACTTGAAGTGTCTGCTGATGCTGTTCGATAGTCCTCTCAACCGGGCCGGCCTGCTTCAAGTCTTTGTCCACACAGACAAGAACGTCCTGATCCAGATCAATCCCCAGACAAGAATACCCAGGACGTTTGATCGGTTCTGTGGTCTTATGGGTAAGGATATACATACATTAAGGGTCCTCCAAAATCAACTACCACAAAAATTGCATACGGCCTCAATCCTCCTAAAATCCCGCAAAACTGCCCGATTGATTTTGGAGGATGGAGGTTAATTTGGAGGATCAAGGTTAAGGTTAACCCTAACTCCCTAGCAGTAGCCTGATTTACTAGGAACCATACCCATCCTGGCAAATCCAGCACCATACTGGAAACTGCACACACATATTTCTGACATGTTTCTAGAGGTGTGCCAACCCAATGTAAAAGACTGTCAGTTTAGGGGTACTGTACCCATCCTGACAGATTCCAACAAAAGATGCTGTTGGGGTTTGAATGGTTGAGTTCTGTTAGGGTTAAAATACATCCAAATCTCTTGTCTAGAGCTATATCTATGTCTTTGCCCATTATAAATTATGTAGAAACATTCTGACAATAGACGAAGCCATTGCTCTAGAAGCCCCTTCCGGACACGTCCTAGCACATAGTATTCGGGGAGTCAGTCAGTCGGGGAGTTAGTCGGTCAGTCAGTCGGAGAGTCAGTCGGTCGGTTGGTCGGTTGGTCTGTCAGTCAGTCAGTCATGCCATAATTCAGAGGACAGTGATCGCACCCTTCATGTCCAGCTACTACTCATATAATTTTACTTTTGCATTTGTACAAATAATTGAATAATTTGTTTCAGTTCAACTCCTCCACAAGATGAGCATCAGTGCGTCGGACGGGCCCCAGAAGCTCCTCAAAGTGGTCAAGAACCCCGTCTCCGATCACCTCCCAACAGGCTGCAAGAAGATCGGCACCAGCTTCAGTGCTACAAAGTGTGTCAACCCCAGGGAACTGGCATCTACTGAGGAACCGGTCGTCATAGTGATAGGAGCAATGGCTCATGGGAAGGTATTAAGATCTGAACTCGTATGAAGATGGGCAATCCTCCAATTTTCATACGATTTTGCACACCCCCTAGGGAGTTAGGGTTAAAGATAATATACAGCATTTGCAAACATCAAACAACAAAACTACCATATTATTATGAAATAACTTAATTGGCTGTAAGTGAATAATAGTTTCAAGCATCCTGTGAAATCATGGCACCTGGCGGGCTGTCATTACCAAGCAAAGCAGAATCTTTGTATCGGTTTCCAACGTTTGCCAACAATGGTTGGCTAACCATCGCTGGAAAAACTGACTTGACAAATACTGCCCCAAGTTCACATAATTTAGATAGTTCACATTTTGTTTGCAATCAAATACATATCCACAAAAGGGTGCAAGCCAGCTAGTCTGGTTCCTTGACCTGACAATTCCTAGATGTCTATAAAGTGCCCTATTTTGTCCGAAGTAGGGTCAGGGAACCAGACTACAAAGACAGCATTTTTTCCTTGTGTTTTTCCCCAGCGTCTATGAACACAATGCCTTTAACAGGTCAATGTATACAATATTTGCTACAAAATACTAACCCGCAAATCCATCCATTTCTTGAAAATTAGCAAAAGCAAACATTGTATATTACCTTTCAAACCTCTGTAATTGTAGTTACTGATTAGTTTTGTTCTCAAGTACCCACACAAACAATGCAGTACCTTTTTTGGTCGTATGCAAATATTTAAATTAAGTTGACCTCCAAAGCAGAGGTCAAAAGGACAGCACCACGGCAACCATTCTATGATGCTTTGAGTGGGATATTAAAGCAGTATTAGACAAGTCTCTTTTAAAAAAATGTGTTCAGCAGAGCACAGACGCACATTTTACTTTCCAAAATGTAGGGAATGGAATCACGTTGAAAATTGTGTCATCATTTGGGGATGTAAATCTATTCTGACTTGTGGAGGAGTTGACTTGGCATGAATATGTATCAAGTAAATTTTAATTTTTCTTTTTCATTTTCAATTATTTTTCATCATATGCATGTTTGTCCAGGTAGATGTTGATTATATTGAAGAGGAAGTCGCCGTCAGCCTGTACCCGCTGTCTGCTGCCCTCACGTGTGCAAAGATCTGCTCAGGATTCGAGGAAGCCTGGGGAGTGGTGTGAATGTGACCTCTGACCCCACATGAATATTCATGACCACTGGCCTCGAGCTCTGCAAGAACTGTCACTGAATTTAGCTATCCGGTTCGTTAGTAAATCAAACACTCGCACCACTGATAACTAGCGCCCATTGGATAAATGCTCGAGTTGCGATAACTTCCGGTTCCATTCGTGCTATGCTACACCCTGTGATGTATGCATTGTTAAGTTGAGATGACGTCATACTAACAAACCAGATAAACAAGTAGCTTTGAAATATTTGTTTATGACATTTCTCAAAAAAACGTTGGCATCCACAGAATGTTGATTCAAGGTTTTGGATCTGGGTCTATGGGGGAGGGGGGGGGGAAGAAACAAAATGGATATTTCTTTCTTTTTCAGAAAAAAGTTGAACAAAACATGTTTAAGAAAATGTGTTTCAAAAGTGAAAGTTTGAGTATTGTTTCCGTTGTGAAGTGTTTTCTGTTTCTATTTCTTTTTAAATTAACAAAGGGCAAAAAATGTTTCACTACTGAAACCAAATCTTTTGGGGGCTAGTTACATGTGGCCATGAAAAAATTTGTAAAAGTTTGGTGGGTTTTTTTTTGGGGGGGGGGGGGGGGAGCGTGGCCCCTGTTTTCAAAAACAAAAATTGTTGGGGTTTAGACTCCCAAATCCCCAGTCATACACAAACAGAGTTATAATAGTCACAATATTGTCAAGTGTTGTGTACTTTTTGTTTCAGGTTTCTCTGTTCGAGATTATCTTTTACATTGTTGTAAAAAGAGTGTAAATAAAGTGAGAAAACTACACAAAAAATTATGAAAACAAACATTGTCACATGTCAAACATTGTTTACTCAGACCATACTCCCATGTGTTCAAATATAACCCCACTGCAGTTGCTATAAACCAAATGCAAATAATGTGTACTTCGGAATTGCCAATAAGCCAAATGAGCACCAAGAAATAGCTTACATTTATCTTATATTTTACCCAGTAAAAGTCCTTTCGTGATTAAAAAAGCCCTCAAATGTCAGAGTGCATAAACTTCTATTCAATTCGTTCAAAAGGGCTATTCACTGGAAGTCTTTCCATGGATCCTGTTGACACAATTGGCCATATATAGCCCATTCATAGAGATAACTGGGTAATCATATACGATAGCACTGCCCGACTCTTTTCCTTTCTACGACCAGTGTTTATTCTGTGTGCTGGAAGACAGATTCTGTGCATGCTTTTTAAACGACGTATCCGGAAACAAAATAGAGATTCACCATTCATACACAAATTTTTAAAGAATAAAGCTGATTTTCACAAAAGGGTAACCAAAAAACCACACCTTTGCCTGCACCCCCTCCAGCGGCCCCGCCTCCGGACGTGCCCCCTAATTAATACCGTTATACAGCAGCCATGCCTGGGAAAGTGGGCCGGGGTGGCATGGGTAGACTTGTTATGTGGTCCGTCGGGCATTTTCTACGCAATTTTTGGCATGCGCAGTCATCCCATTATTTTAGTTCATGTTCATTTACTTCTTCTGAATTATTTATTCATTTATATTCAGTTTATCGTGTTTACATCTATTATATTTTCCTAAGAATTCATTTGAAAGAATGGGAATCAATAAATCAATCAAAATCAAATAAAAACTTCCCATGTCCCATACAACCTGCGAGTTGTTTTTTTTCCACGAAATACTAGTATCAGAAATCAGATTGTTCCATGGTGTTCAAGGTTTTTGAGTTCTTTTTATAGCTTGGACTTCGTTATGAATTTCTGTACGGCAAGACTGTGAATGGAAATTGATGATAAAAACCAAACAAACATGGAAATTAGTGAAGGTTCAGCAGACACATATTGTGAATTTCAAATCAGACTTCGGACTGGCCATCATAATGAATTGTTTTGTTTGTTCTATTCGATTACCCCTATGTGATGAATAGAGGTGTCTGATGTGACGTCATGCTGAATTTTGTCTTTCCCAATCTCCCGCGTGTACTGTGTGTACGACGTACATGTATGTGCACGTACTACTGTATGCACAACAATACAATGTGCACTAGTGTATGCGATATGCGTACATGCGTAGATTGACGATATGGAGAGTGAAAATGGCGGTTAAGGGTGCCCAATATCACAAAATTTGACCATTTTCTCCAAACCAAATTCGAACAAGATGGCGAGGGATGATTTCTTCCCATCCAAGGCACAGACTGGATTCGTCCAGTTCGACAGGGAAGGCTGGAGGAAGACCGAGGATGACTCGTTCGACAAGCAGCACAGCCCCACTGGCGGGAGCGACAGCAGCCTGCCCAGCGCCACGGAAAACGGCGACGATAAAGTGATTCACTCGGGACACTTTATGGTCAGCAACCCCCACAAAATCAAGCACAAGCACAACAGTGGTGGTGGCAGCAAAGTTGGCTACAATTTCGACAATGCGCCAACAGAGCCGAGCTCCAGCTACCAGTTTTTGGAGGTTGACGGGACGGGTCACTCCGAGATTGATGTCTCGTTTTCCAAGCTTTTTGAGTGCATGAGTTTGGCCTACACGGGGTGAGTTAAGTTGTCATGTTTGTTGCTCCATCGAGCGACCTTCAATTGCATCATCATCATCATTGGTTACATAATTACCCAATTCAACACGTGAAGGTCCACGCTATACTGCTTGAATTCAGAAGCCAGCAGAACATAATCATCATCTTCACCATGTTCACTTTTTTCTGTAAAAAAAATATGACTTAAAATTAAATGAAGTGAAGAATAAAAGTGTTTTTGATCCCACTTTAGTTTCACACGATTTACAATCATGCATGACAATGACAGACATCAGTATCAAGTATCAGTTAATGATTATGATATCAAACAATGTCCAATTTTATATTTTTATTTTTTTTGGGGGGGGGATAGTTTTGTCACATTTAGTGACCATAATGTGTATAAAATTGCAAGTTCGAGGTTGCATCCGTCAGAAGTTGAACCCGTAATATTATTAATAAAGTGCCTTTCTTTGGTCATATGCCAAAACATTGGGCATTGTTGTCACATTTCTGTGAAGAAATCGATTAAAAGATATTGATTAAAAGATGACAATCATCATTAAAAAAAAAAGGTGGTTACATTGAAATAATTAAATGTTCTCACTCCCAGTATTTCAGCCATTTTCATTACAGAAAAAACATGGTAAATATCATCCAGGACAGGAAGAAATTTAAACTCATACAGGTAAAACCTGTCGTGTTTGTACGAAAGTGAAAGAAAAATAATTTTGAGCCTGAGTTTTGAAAAAAGAAATTCATCTTCTGAATCTGAAACTATAAAACCACTAGTGTGTAAATACCTGTGTTAGTACACAGGCTAAGTGCTGGCAACTGGTTGATTATTTTTCTAACATTGACCCTGACGATTTGATCAGCAGTATTGACATACATAACATGTAGTCGTTGGCCAGGCTGGTTAAATAAAGTTTTTGGTAGTCTTGGCATTTTTCGTCTTCTGTAGGAAGAAGTACCAGAACCTCAGTGTATCATGATTGGTGCTTGTTCAGTGCAAAGAAAAGAAACAATCTGCACAGCAGATTGTATTTTTAAAAAATGTGAAATAAGGTTTTCAATGCGAGTCAAACGTGCCTCCATTGTATTTTAAAAAAAATGTAAAATAAGGTTTTCAAAGTGGGTCAAACGTGCCTCCATTGTATTTAAAAAAAATGTGAAATAAGGTTTTCAAAGTGAGTCAAACGTGCCTCCAAAATTAATGGGAATAACGTAGGGTTTGTCATAAATGTGGCTTAGTTAGGGTTTTGACTAAGTCTACTGCATGTACTCTAAAAAAAACTTGCTGCTTTATTTCCCCAACAGGGCAAAGCTTGTTTCCCCCAAATGGAAAACCTTCAAAGGAATGCGGCTGAGCTGGAAGGACAAGATCAGATTGAACAATGCCATCTGGAGAGAGTGGCACCAACAGTGTAAGTTCAAAACACCATGTACTGATATGTAGGATTACACAGACTCAGAGATGGGAACTAGTCTAGTTCATTGAATTTTTTTTATGGATTTAATATTTGCTAGGCTATTGAGTTGGTGACTATTGAGTTGGCTATTCATTCGTGGGTTTGGCCTACATGTACATGTAATGTAACAATAATGCTGCCTTAATGCTAACCTTCCTCAATCCTCCAAAATCCTCCAGGCGGTTTTGGAGGATTTTGGAGGATTGAGGCGAATGGCAAAAAAAGTGTTGGTTTATTGTTGGGGATGTGTTGCGTCTAGTTCATAGGCTTCAATCTGCATTATTTACATGTATGTTTAGCCATGCATAATTGAGCCCTGGATCATGCCTTATCATCCGCACTGCTTCTGAATGTCATCGGTACCGCCTCAACCCATTAACAGTGATGATAGTTGGAGGATTTTTAAGGATTGAGACAATGGTCGGCCTTCTACTGAACGAATTCAAGCAATAGCTATGATATTTGGAGGATTGAGGCTGAATCCATTTTGTTTTACAAAATTTTAATTTATTTAACATGTTTAATTACTGGCCATGTGCTTTTATTGTCTCCAAATGATTAAATTTCTGTCTCAAAAATATATTTGTTTCAATTTTATAATTATTTCCCATTTGTCACTGACATGAAATATCTTTGAAAATTATAATTGAATAATAAAAGGCTTGTGTGGTATCAACAGATTTATTCAAAGATAAGGCAAAAACCAGGGAGTTTGAAGTAGTAAATTTTAAGTGAGAAATACATTTGGATAAATATTACAGATGTCCATTAGAATTCAAGCATCAATTTTGTTTTCAGTGGCCTTGTCCCGCTAAGCACTCTCTGTAATATGAATTATTTAGTATTTGACAAGGAATTATAACGCACTTCCCAGGCTAGATAGAATTACTCTGCAAAAGACATTGACTTTGGTTTGCTGAGACAATGAATCTTCTATGAGTAGCTTGCAGTAGCCTAAGCTAATATCACTTGTGTATTTGTAAAGGAACGCAATGGAAAGATTTGGCATTGGACTACATACACTGTATATGTATACACATGCAAGTATGCACACATCAATGCTCAGCTAGCTAGCCTAGGCTGCACAGAGAAATGACATTAACCGTAACCGCCCTGAATCCTTCAAAATCCTCTTTGCCGAAGTGGAGGAATTTGAAGGATTGATGTTACACGGCAAAAGTGCGTTACTGATTGCGTAGGATGCACTTTGTTAAGGTCTTTGGCCAGACCTTGTGTTAATTTTGCTCAGCCATGCTCCGTACTGCTCCAGATTGTCACTAAACAAGCCTCAACATTATTGACACTCACTGCCACACGATTTTGCAGGATTTAGGCAGTGGTCACCCCTCCATGGACCATATTCAAGAAATAATGGAGGAATTTTGCAGGATTGAGGTATATGCTGTTTTTCCATGAGGCCAAGTGGAGGATTTTGCAGGATTGAGGCTACATCCTTGCAAAAAGGCCTAGGAAGTTAGGGTTAACAAGTACAGCCATATTAATTTAAAAATCATCTGTTTTTCACCACTTTTACCACGTTACTACCGGTACATGAACAAGAAAAAATGACATTTTCAGATGTTCAGCTCAATCAGCTGATTTCGATCCGGTCATGCCTGCTTACATGTAAGCATCCTGTGAAATTATGGCACCTGGTACATGTACATCGTTGAAAAAAAAACTGAGTTCAAAAATTCAGCAAATTTAGTAAGTCCACATTATTATTTGCAGTTGGTTTCCTGACCCGACAATTCCCTGACATCCATAAATTGCTGTGTTTCGTCTGAAGTACATGTTAAGATAAGGGGACCAGAATACAAGAAGAACATTTTTTCTTGTTTTTTTTTTCATGGACATGAACCCAAATCATTCATGAACACCATACATGAACACAAAACTTCAAACAGGTCAGTGTAACAATATTTCCATCCATTCCTGAAAATCACAGCAAAAGCAAATGTTGTAAATTACCTTTAACATTGAAAGCCTTATAGTTGTATCCATTTGCATGCAACTCTCTGTTATTGTCTATACACTTATTTGCTTGAGAACCATCCAGCACAAGTGTTTCATCAAACAATGCAACCACTGATTTTATCACAGTCCACAGAAATGAACCAGAAACTCTTACTGCTAGAGTAAACAATCAATTTTCTATCATTCGTATAATTAGACCCTGTATAATTAGATCCATTTGCAGTAGCAAATACAGCTCTCCAATTACTCCCTGCCAGTCCGGAAACTGAGAATGATCCAGTGACAGTCAGGTTTCACTGTCCATCTTTTGTGACTTATGGAGTGCACAGATTGAAATGTCAGTGCTGGTTATTGGTGAACCATCTAGGTTGCCATTCTTAATGTTGACAACCCTATTTCAAATTAATATCTTTCTTGCAGAATTGCACAAAATACCAACGTTAACCATAAACACCTTGAGTAATTTTACTAGAAACCCTCCTCACTCTTGCAAAATCCAACACCATAATGGTCAATTCTACACCCAAACTGTTAGACTCTGATTATGGTGGTATGCCTAACCCCATGTAAAGCACTTTACTAGTGCAGTACTCACTCCAACAGATTCCAACAAAACATTGGATTTTGAAGGGTTAGGGTGGGTAGGGTGAATACGAATCTTTAAGGGATTTCTAAGGTCAAAACTAGTGTCCAAGTTCTTATAAAAAAAGCTCAAGAACTTTTACTGCAAATAACACACCTGGCATCATCGTACATGTACATATGTAGCTCTTCTTGTATACGGACTACAGTACCAAGTTGTAGCAAAAAGTAGCAATAGATGTGCATTTGTTTTTGTTTTTGTTTTTAAAACGTTACTTTGTTGTATTCAGCGGAATCGAAACAAACAAGTCAACATTGCCCAGATGTTCACTAAAAAGGACTTTACATACACAAGTGGTATAATTTTATATTCTGAATTGTATTCAGACCACCATACTGAACACTTCTTGTCCCGAGGGAACAGACAAATTAACACTGTGTCAAATCCTGCAATTTTCTGTAACAGCGTACAATGCCTGACTGTGACGCAGGCCAGGATTCCTGTGACATACATGTACATGTAAATAAATTCTTTGGACAGATCTAGCCCCAGGTACCTGCATTTGTATGTAAACAACCGGATCTACCGTACATTAAATCATTGTGATGCAGTGTTCAGCACAATGTAGGCCTTGTATTCAGTACAGTGTGGACGCCAAGAATTCAGGGCAGGGAAAATGAATTTTGTCCTTCTAGGACAGTTTATTGCTGCGCAACTCCATTTTTGCTGTGCACTCAAAGTCTGCGTTCTCTATGATTTCTCAGACATGATCAGGCTTCAGAGTTTGTGCACTCTATGTGATAATACATGAATCAGTACACATCTCCATCATGTCCGTTTGGCTAGGCATCTCATGGATTCTGCATTAACCCTTTTGCTGTCTGAACAGTCACACACAGTCAAAAATAAATATCGCGTTTTGGAAATAAAGTCTTCATTTTTTTCCCAGCAACGTTCCTGAATTCTCCGGAATCGGTTATTGGAACATGTCCAATTGGAATTTCACCCTCCAGCACAGTGCAATATTGTACATGTGTACATTGAACCATACATTGGAGACCTATAGGGACATGTACCGGTAAATAAAGGGAATGTACATGTACATTGTACATGTACATCATTGCCTTTTGCTGTAATTTTCAGAAATGAACTGTTGGGGGGGGGGGGTGTGTTAGTATAATAGATCAAATATTGTTACACTGACATGTTTGAAGTTTTGTGTTCGAAAATGCTGGAAGAACCAAGGAAAACAAAAATGTTCAAGTAGTCTGGTTCCCTGACTCCACTTAAGATGAAATGGATCAAAAATGCCGGAAAATTGTTATAAGGTAAGGGAACCAGTCTAGCTGATCTGATACACCGTGTCCTCTGGAGACATGAACACAATAGGGAACAAAAGATTATATACGTCTCCACAGGGCAATTTCTATATAGATGAATACGTCTCCACAAGGTTTTCACGAAATAGATATGGATTTTACTCAAAAACTAGGAATTTCCAGGGTAGTAGATCTGTCGCAAATGGAAGAGTTTTAGAAAAGGGATATATTAAGTCCGAATTTCAGCCAAGGAAATTGATTCTGATAAAATAGAGCATTTTGAAACAACACTTTCAAACTGGAAAACTTTACTACACGAGAACACAGAAATGTCTCTACAGGGATACAAATTTCAGTATGCGTGGCCTGCATTCGTTCATGAACATGGAACCAATAGCAAACAAAATTTGGACTGAAAAAAATGGTAAATTTGGAGCAGTAGTTGAAAAATAGTTAGGTTTTCCAACAGTGGTCGGCCGACTACCGTTGGAAATGTACATGTATACAAAATTTTACATGTTTTTCTTGAAAATGACTTCACACCAGGTGCCATAATTTTACAGGATGTTTTAGACTGTCATTTACCAACATCCTACAAATGTAGTAAGGTATTTTGTAACAACTTGGTAGTTTTATTTTTCGATGTTTGCAAATGTTGTATTTTCCCTTTAAGACTGCAGTGCGAGTAGCTGGACAACTAATTAAAGCTTATCATCAGTGACTCATTCGGGCTTGTTAAAGCAGGCAGGAGTCGCTAGGAACACACACAAATCAGAGATAGATTGTCTACATGTATTGCTGTATCATAAATCATTTTTCTGTTGTTGTCCACGCTTGACGTGTATTCATGGATATTTGATTGGTGCTTCCATGCACGTACACACCACATGTCGTGACCTTTCCTAGGTCAGCACATTGGTAGTAACTAAGCACTGCTTAAGTCCACTATTGTGAAGAGCAGCGAGTCAACCACAGTGTCCGTTGTACACATTGATTTCTATAAAACGGTGTATTTAAGTGGTGTTGATTAAATTAAGGTCAAGGTACTAGTCCTCTAGCTTGAATGGTGCTGGACTCTGTAAACATTGCAAATGGTTCTTGACTGTTTGCACATGAGCGAATAGATAATTTGTCAAGTCTATGTTCACATTGGTGTACTTATGCTCAATTGCTCGTTCATCTTAAACTTATGAAAATGTTGTTTGGTTATATGGTATCGCATACCAGTACTTCACAGAATGCAGACAATTTTAATTATTTTTTTTTTATTCAAGTGTGTGTTGGTTTTATTGGTTGCACTCCTCAGCTGTGGGTTGTACATAAGTCAACCAAGTTCAGAATGGGGTGTTGCCCTAATTCACTGACGCATTTTTATCGGTGATTGGCAAAACCCAATGTTGAATTTACATTATCCGAAGCAAATATTCCATCTCACAAAGAAGTCAACCAGGCGGCAGATATCTTGCATTGTGACTTTCATATGAGCTATCGGGTACCTCGCCAAGCAGTACCGGTACCTTTTGTATTTATTTTCTTATTTTACTTTAGCTGTTTCTTGACACCGTTAGGCGATCTTGCCATTTTTTCAGTTCAAGTCTTCATTTTATAACAGTAGCTAAGATATTTTCTTTGTACGTGTAAATTGAGAGTACCTTGACAGTACAAAAAAAACACAAAGCCAGAAAAAAACTCAAATTAGATTTTGTCCTTTTTTCCAGAAATTAGGTTTTGCCTTTTTTTCCAGAAAAACCTGGAAAAAATATGGCAATTTTACTCCATTTAAACAAATAAAATTAATTTGCCCTTGTAATTTTCCCCAGTAGTAGGTTGTTTTCGACTCCTGATCTCTTCTGGCCAACCAACCAGTTATTAAATTGTGAGCTGCATTTTGCATTGGACTTTCTGTCATAATTTATAACAAAGAATGTCTTCTGTTGTATATTTAGCTACATGTAGGTCAAGCCTACAGGGTCTGTGTCTGATTCCACCTAGAAATCTTCATGTTTCACCAATTGCTGTATGCACTTATGACATCCCCCCCCCCCCAAGCCCAATGCCAACACTCACTGGATATGGTTTCCAGCATTCGTGGAATGCAGCATTCATGATTTCTGTCCCCTCGTTATAACTGAATGATATGCACGCTGCACATGTGTATATACCGGTAATGCATGTACTATACTACTTATAAGTAGTATAGTACATAAAAAAAAATGTTTGGAGCACAGTGCTTGCACTGTGCAAATGGTCATTGTACAAAATGTACATGTGTTTATTATGTTCATACAAATACATGTAAATTAAGAAAGTTGGACATACAACATCATGGTGTGACCTTCAGAATTATTGTGAAATGTGCATACCGTACAAGTACGTACAGTGTGCAATTAATGGATATTTTGCAGCTTACATGAAGTTATTACACGATATGTACGCTGTTGAGAAGTTGTTATTAACCAGCACCATGAGACTAATGTCACTGTACGTGTGTACATAAATTATACCCATAAAAGGAACAACATGCACATGTATGCATAGTGTACCCGGTACTACCAATTTACACAACAATAATGCACTGTACATACATGTACATGTAGATGTACATGTTTTGCATGTTGGACAGAACAGATAGGGCCAGAAGTGTGTGTATTTCGTATACACATGGTACATGCATGGTACAATTTACAATGTACACCATATAGTGTGTGTGTACAATACTCAATTATGTACAAATGTATGGCGCACATTTGTGCCCTTGACCTCAGTGTCTCAGGGGGGTGCTAGTTCAGAAAAGGTCTAGACCAGACTAGACTGGCAGCCGTTGTCTTGTGATTAACTTTGTTCTTCCAGAAACCTTGTTAACTTTTGCCAGTTGAAAATGAGCTGCCTTCAGGCCACCCTACTAAGAACACATGATGTTCTGGAATATCTACATAATAATCTCAGAGAAACAAGAACCATTGAAGTTGTTTTAACTCCATGACGGAGAACACTGAATTTCATGGGCCGGGGTATATAAAGTGTTTGTAGAACTTTACACAAGTGCAAACACACATACTGTGCCAAGTTGTCCTTTCGGTCAAACTGTTAGGAACTACCAGCCTACAATGTACATAAAGGATTGACTGGCTGTGACTACCGGTATTTATGTAAGGCCAAAAAAAAAATAGTCGGTCTCTGGTCAGCGCGCACGTCGATTTTAATCTTGCACGTCAATCTTTTTTTTCCCAAAATGTTCTGCGGTAGCTCCAACAGCGCCCTCTATTGCCGCACCTCATTTTTTTTTTACCAAAGAGCACCAAGGATTGGGAAATTGCACCAAGGCAAATGATCGAGGGCACCAAGGAAGGAAAAATAGCCTGGTTCCTTTTTGCACAAAACATGTTATCCTATTGTTATTGGATACAGGGAACATGACTGACTTGTTGGCAGCATTATAAAGGTCTATAACCTTGTCTACCTTGAACCCTGATTCCCTTTTGTCAGTTGACTTGCTAAAGAGCGTGGGCTGTTGTGGACTGGAATTTTTCTGCCAAAAAAAATGTGTTTGCTTTGAAGGTCTAGTGTGGATGAATACCCACAAACATGTAGGCACATGTAGTACCCACAAACATGTACCTATTGCATTCACCCATAACCAAGATCTGAGGTTTGCAATAGATGCATGTATTGTGGGGAGACTGGAAGCATGCAACCGTCAGCATTTTTGCAACAATCCATCATGGATATTTTCAACTCTGTCTGAGTGTACACCATGCAATACTCATTCTATAGTTCATGGTTTAGGGCCTATGTAAATAATTTTAAGCAGATATCCACACTAGACATTATGTGTTTGTTTGTTTGTTTTTCTTTTCTTTTACACTTTAGCATTAGGATATAAACGATGTCCATTGTATTGCTTGACACAAGAGGGTGCTGTTCACTGGACTCATTCATGTTTCCAATTTATGAATTTTATTACAAACTACATGAATCTTATGTACATGTTTACTCAATGAAGCTTAGGCCAAGAATTTGAAGAAAATAGTTCTGCTTCCGGTTTCCCTACCTACCGCCCTATTCTGACAGCCCCTACCCAAATTTTTTTATGGGAAAAATGAAGGAAAAAAACACCCAAAACCATCAATTTCTACCTTTTACCCTTGACTACAAGCAGAAGCCTCTTTATGATCATACAAAAAAAAAATGGCACAAATTTAAAAAAATCCCTTCCTACCTATGTGTACCTACCCTATTTTTGAATGCCATGTAATCGCAATCCGAACGATTTTTTTCTTTGGCCTTACTATAAGCTCGTTAATGACAGCAATGTAAATTGGCAAATAAAAAGGCATCTACCATAGAGCTCAAATACCGTAGCTTTGAGAAATAAATAGCTCCTGCAAATGTGAAAACATATCACCGTGCTGCTCATGAATATGGAAATTGGCAAAAATAAGCCTTATGTTGAAAGTCATGGGCTCCTTGCGCCAACAAAAGAGGGCGCTTTTTTACCTCTTTTGAAAGCTCTGTGGATGGGACACACAGCGTGCGCGTACTGTACTGTACTGGTTTGCGCGCGAAGTACGCACGACTTCCTGAATGTGCAAAAGCTATAGCCACTGCATCTTCGCGTAGGCGTCATCGGCGCGCGAATACGTTCTTATTCAACTTGCGATGGTCTCCGAGACTAATCCCCGCCTCCAATAACTTTGGATACATTTGAAATATATGCAGTGGATGGATCGGGAACCAGTCTAGGTCACCCCCAACTCTCCTTTTCTGGCCGTTGATGGGGTACTTGTGCACAGAGCCCATACTGATGGTAGCAAATGACAGTGGACACAAATTAAAGGATTCAGGGATTCCCCCCCCCCCCCCCAAAAAAATATATATATCCAAGGCATGGTTAACGTTGTGACTGTGTATCAGGCACAATGGTGTACTACAGCTGTATAACAAATTCCCAAGCTTTTACAGTGGATTTAGCAATGGATCAATGGCCTATACAGCGATCATCATGCATGACTGCTAACCCCAAAGCACATGTCCACACAGCCACAGGCTGAAGCACTTCATCATCAGAAATTCTCAAAAGGCTTCCTGTTTGGTTTTCGAAAATACTACAATTGAAAAATAAAAATAGGTTTCAGTTTAGAGGAATTCGATGCTTTGTTGCATTGGTGGCCATATATAGAAGGAGAAATCACATGTACATAACGTGTACATACATGTACATTGATGTAAATCGTTCTGACAATAATTTCTGCACTGCATTGCAATAATTTTTTTTTTTTTGGATAGAATAGTTTGGTATTGGCATCAGCTTGTTTTCCGCAAGTGAAGCTTTTTGAAGGCCCAAAGTGTGAATAAAAATTGCCTTTCAAATTGCACATGGGGCTGTCCATTTCGAATAATTTAGTATTCATTTATTCGAAACTGCATTAAATGACCGAATAATCCAATATTCAAAAGTCGTCGATCAAGTTTACAAAAAAAAACATGTACATGCGCCAGCTGCAACAGTGGGCCACACCTGTTAAAACTTGCACGCAAAGCGCACTAGTTAAAATTTGCGTGCAGCGATCGATGTTATGGGCCACTGGAGACTGGAATGTTTTGCAGTAAGTACATGTACTTTACAACTAAGGGCTTCCACCTGCTAAAAGGATGAGAACAATGAACCTCTGTTGAAAAAAGTTACTGCCCACATCTCGACACAAAGTGGCATCTGACAAAAAGCGCAGCAACATTACGATAAAAATAACATAACAGGCGTGTTCATGTGTACATGTACTTTATTTCTTTTGAATATTCAAACAGCTAAGATTATTGGAATATCCAGTCGATGATCGAATAAATTCCAATTGGACATAAACATTTATGCATATGATGTAATTAGCCAAAAGTTTCCTGAGTAACTGTAGAGCAAACAAGATTTTTTTTCTCCAAATCATGCACATTTGTATGCATTATCCCTAACCCTCCTCAATCCTCCAAAATCCTCCTTGTGGTTTTGAAGGATTTTGGAGGATTGAGGCTGAATGGTATTTTTTTAGATATTTTGGAGGATTGAGGCTGAATGGTATTTTTCAGAAAAGGATTTTGGAATATTGAGGATGAATGGTATTTTTTCAGAAAAGGATTTTGGAGGATTGAGGCTGAATGGTATTTTGAGGCAGGACTGTCTGACGATTTTGAAGGGTTGAGGGGCTGGGTACCCTTCATTTGAACATTTTTAGATGAGGAGGATTTTGGAGGATTGAGGATGAATGCATTTTGAGGCAGGACTGTCTGAAAATTTTGAAGAATTTAGGCGCTGTTGTGTAAAATTTTTGAGGATTTTGGAGGATTGCATGGGGATGGTTCATAGCAAAAAGGCCTAGGGGGTTAGGGTTATTACACATGTACCGGTATGTCAAAGTGAGTTACATATGTGTACATGTACATTCTTTTTACTGTGTTAAAAACTTGAGTTAAAATTCCCTTGGAATTGGGATTGGCTCACACAGTCTGCAAAAATTGATGTTGTTACCGGTATGTTTATAATACGTACATATGCTCTTTTCACATGCACAGTAAATATTATCTTCATCTGTAAACATGTGTACATCTAAATATGCCATCATTGATGTGGTCCAATTGTAAATATTGACTGCTTTGAGCGAAAGATTGAAGTTAGACTTTCAAGGTGATCCGTGGAGCATGCTATTTTCCTGTGTTTTCGTGAATAGCTGAGAGGTAATTTATAAGCGGTTTCAAGCATTATTACGGTGTAGTTAACCCTAACCACCCTGAATCCTTCAAATTCCTCTTTGCCAAAGTGGAGGAATTTGGAGGATTGAGGTTACATGGCAGATGTGCGTTACTGATTTCGTAGGATCATGGTAGGATGCACTTTGTCATGGTCTTGGGCCGGACCTTGTCTTGTTTTTGATGCATGCCTAAATGCATAAATAAAATCCATGCATAAATAAATCCATGCATAAATAGGCCAATAGGTCTGGAATGATATGCTTGAAATCCTCCGTACTGCTTCAGGATGTCACTGGCCAAGCCTCAATATATTGACAGTCACTGCCACAGGATTTTGCAGGATTGAGGCAGTGGTCACCCCTCCACGGACCATATTCAAGCAAAAACTCTTAGCAAAAAATCCTAGGGAGTTCGAGTTAAAGGGAAAATACAACATTTGCAAACATCAAAAAATAAAACTACCAAATCATTTTGAAATACCTTGCTGGACTGTTAGTGAATGACAGTGTAAAGCATCCTGTAAAATCATGGCACCTGGTATACTGTCATTTTCAAGAAAAGTGGTATTTTTGTATCAATTTCCAACGCTGGTCGGCCGACCAGCGTTGGAAAAAACTGGCTTTTTTTCAAATACTGGCCCCAATTGACCATCGCACTTGTTTGCAATCGATTACACACCTATGAATGGGTACAAGCCAGCAACCAGTAGACTGGTTCCCTGACCTTACAATTTCCCAATGTATGTAAACTGCTCTGTTTCTTCTTATATGGAGTCAGGGAACCAGACTACAGGAAAATGATTGTTTTTCTTGTTTTTTATAGCATTTTCGAACCCAAAACCTCAAAAAAGTTGGTGTAACTATATTTGCTATATGTCCAACCCCCCAATTCCATCCATTTCTGAAAATTACAGCAAAAGCAAATGATGTATATTCCCTTTAATGTGCTTGGCCGGTTTTATACAAGTTTGTTTAAAACCAGCTAAGGGCCTAGATGTGGATAATGGGCTGAGCCAAAGGCAAGGGTCATTATCCGTGGTCAGTCCTCTTGCCGATTTTAAATGTACCGGCGAAGCACATATTTATTCCCATTCATAAATACCTTTTGTCCAAAAGTCAAAACAAGTCAAAAATTCACTAATTTCCAATTATTTTGTTCGACAGTTTTACTTCATGTTTTGTGAAACACCCCTCTGGCCATGACTATGGTATGTGCTTTGCGTGCATAGTGCCAAAAATCTCCTTAAATTGAAATTGGCGCGATGTTGCGCAGAATGCAGCTGTGTTAAACTGACAGTATAAAACCTCCAACATGAGGGGCTCTCGATTCCCATTCATAAATACCTTTTGTCCAAAAGTCAAAACAAGTCAAAAATTCACTAATTTCCAATTATTTTGTTCGACAGTTTTACTTCATGTTTTGTGAAACACCCCTCTGGCCATGACTATGGTATGTGCTTTGCGTGCATAGTGCCAAAAATCTCCTTAAATTGAAATTGGCGCGATGTTGCGCAGAATGCAGCTGTGTTAAACTGACAGTATAAAACCTCCAACATGAGGGGCTCTCGACCAATAAAAATGGGTAAACTGTCTCGTGTATATTTATGGATATCTAAAATATAACCCAGTTTTACAGTTTTTTATGAAACTAGCATTTGCAATTTCCATGAATGCAACTATCAGATCATTGAATTACGAAATATAAAAACTAAGAACACTGCAGAGGTCTTGTGCAGCTTAGACACGCCCTCCTTTCAAGGGCTGTTTCAGTTGCATGAATACAGCTCTGACCGCCCCCCCGCCCCCTCCAGCACCAATTCAAGTCACGCACTGTAAAACTCGGACTTCCTGAGTTTTTATTTTCTCTAAGGAAATCATAATAAAATAAATTGGCCCAAGTTGAATTGGCAAATGGCCTTGTGGTTCTAGACATAATTTATGCTAATAAATCTCCATCTACACTGTAAATGACTTGAAGTTGGCCATGGCCAGCAGTAAACACATAAGCATATGAGAAATGGATTCAGCTGTTCCATATCCGCATTGCGTACGTGTACATTTATGGCAAATTCTGACAGGTCAAAGCCTTCATAATGTGGTTATGGCTATTCCCTGATTACTTTTAACCTTTATAATTTCCATACCGTATCTTTTCCAAAATGCTTAATCCTGCCGGAGCCTTCATATCCAACATTCATTTTTCTTTGTTAATTTGTGACCATAACCCTCCTCAAACCTCCAAAATCCTCCGGGCAGTTTTGGAGGATTTTGAATGATTGAGGCTAAATGGCAAAACAGCATCAGTTGAGTTTGGAGGATGCACTGTGTCGACTTTGTAGGCTGTACCAGTGTACCCAGCATTGTTTGTATAAGTTCAGCTGCATGTGCATAATTGAGCCCCGTGTTACGCTTGATTTGCACTGCTTCTCAACCTATTAACAGCGTTTTGTTGGAGGATTTTGAAGGATTGAGGCAGTGGTTACCCCTCCACTACAATAATGGATGATTTTGGAGGATTGAGGCTGGATCCAAATTTGTATGGTGGCAGAAATCCAACACCTTATGGTAAACTCAACTGTTAATTGGACTCTGTTTATGGTGGTTTGCCAGCAAGACCCCATGTAAAGCATACTACTGCAGTACTCACTCCAACAGATTCCAACAAAACATGCAGTTGGACTTTGAAGGGTTAGGGTGGTTAGGGTTAAACTATGTCAGATTTCGTTGAATTATTTGCATATTTTTTGTTTCCTTTCTCTCCTTTTCTGTCTGCAGTTTGTATGAAGAGGAAGCCGGTGGTCTGCCAGTTTGCCTTCCCTTTGGCGGACAACACACACAGTGCCCCTCGGGTTAGTGACAAAAAATCCGAACATAAATTTATGCAACAGGGATCAAAAAGGAAGAATGACCTCCTGGCACAAAACAAAACCATGCCAGGGCCCAATTTCACGGCGCTACTTAACAGTTAGCAGAAAAGGTGTGTTTAGCATAGCAGACAAATTTGCTAACCCTTAGCACTATTTCACGGCGTGGACGTGCTAACGGTCGCGCGTGCATGGAGATTTCTATTGTTACGTCACTAAGTTAAGCAAATTTTTCCTCTGAAGTAAGCGTGCCTTTTGCTGTGCTCATGCTTACGGTCTCCATGGGATAGACGGAGGTTCTGTTAGCATAAAATCGTGTGCTTAACAGCGCCATGAAATTGGGCCCGGGTGGTTTCCTTTTTTTTTAATTACAACTCTTGCATGATGATTTATAGCAGGCAAGATTTTGTTTCTCTCCATTTTTCTTTCCTCATCAGCTTTAAGGGTAGAGTAGACCATTTGCAGCTATCCAAAAAGTAACCAACTAAATTATTATGACACTAAAACTCCCGGTGAAATTATTCTTTCATTTTCAAGAAAACAATAGAAGAAGGTCATTTCCAAAGATGTGTCAAGTGACACAGTTTTGGAAATTTCCGTTTGTAGCTGGTGTGTAATTGGGCGAATCCTTGAATGGGTGCAAGCGTTCATACGATGCACACACGTCACACGTGCGCAGCTGCTATTATTCGTCGGTTCAGTGTGTGACATCACGTAGCTACATGTCCAATTGGCTAAACGAAAATATCCAGTATTGACAGGGCTTAAATTTCATCAGGGTATCTGTTAAAGAGGTTGTGGAATGCTGAAAGTCGTTTTGTTTTTTATATTTTTTTATTGTAGAGTAGAGCCATATACATGTATATCATAATGACAAAGTCCCCTTCTTTTGTAATGTGCGTTTATATGTTTATAAAACTGAAATTCAGCGTGTAATTTGTTGGTCGGTGAGCGCATAATTGAAATCAGCAGTTGTCGGGTTTTTCGTAAAATGAGAAAAATTGTGACGTAATAAACAGGACTCGTTTATACTACGCTGCATCGGGAGTCCTGTTTATTACGTCACGATTTACTAGGTTTTGTTTGCTGCCCCCAAAGACAACTTTTACACAAATTGCACGTTCGGGTCGAAACAGGACCTGAAAAACAGCTCTCAAAAGTACCTTTTGTACTCATTTCATGACAGACACAATAGTCGTTTTTATTTCATCACACCTTAGGCTACATATACCCGAAAAATGACGGAAATGTCTTCGAGCATTCCACAACCTCTTTAAGAACCTGTGTTTAGATTTTGAGTAATTTGGTTGCTTCAAACGAAAAAAAAAATATACACAAATGACAAATGGTCCATTCTACCTTTAAGTACTAAGATTTCATGAATACTCAGATAAAACGTGTAGTAATATAAAAAAAAGCTCTAGCATTTTAACTTTGAAACCACAGAATTTGCCTTCGGTATTAGACGATACCCAATTTAAAGGTTCATGGAAGCCAGAATAAAAATTACGCAGTAAATGACTTGCTACATGGATGAACCTGCAAGAAATGAAGGTGTCAAGGGAACTTTTGTGTTCTCTAAATGACTCATGACTTTGTTCAGAAAAAAAATGACTTAGTCATGTCCCCACCCATAATAAAAAAGCCATTTTTTAGCTGTGACATCATCGATAGAATAAAACATTGCTCACCTCCCCCGCAGAAGGGTTCTATACATTCAGGGTCCAAAGTATGACATTTTGCCAGTCCCTGTTGCCACTGAACTGTGTTATTTGCCATTCAATTATCGTTAAGAATGACTATTAAAGAATGTGTTTTTTAAAGCTACAGTCCATCATTTGTAATTTGTGCATTTTGTTCATTTGAAGCAACAAAAGAGTTCAAAATCTAATGAAGGATACTGAGCAACTAACCTGATGAAGTTTCAGCTAAGCTTCAGCTGTACATTCCGAGAAAAACAGCATTCTAAGATCTCAATTTCAAATCAAAAGTTACTGAATCATGTTTTGAATTTTTTTGAATTGCAGCTATACGCGACGTCGCGCACTGATCCGACGAATTACAACAACCGCGCGCGCGTGTGCGTCGTTCCAATACTTGTGCGCGCTGCACTGAATAACAAAACGAATTACTAATTTAAATTTTCCTACGGTGCTTCTTAAGAATCACCGTTGGAAATGCCTTCTTTCGTTGATTACTTCAAAATGACAGCTTCCCAGAAAGAATAATTTCACAGGGAGTTTAGTTCCCTTACTATCTTTCAACCAAGTTTGTTTTTCAACAATAATTACGCCAGTTACTTTTCAGATGGCTGCAAATGATGGACTATAGCTTTAATGAGTAGTAGTTCGCTTTTCATAATCACTAGTATGGGGCGACTGCATTAACCAGTTCGCGTCGGAGGATGTGATACACGCACTGGCTGTTTTTATACACGGGCACGGCTGACGGGTTAAAACGTCCAGATTGCCTCGACTCGCCTCCGGGTGACATCTAAACACGCTAATCCCTCATGTCTTTTGGACACGCACACAAAGTCTGTGGAGGCGGACCGTGTGTTGATCTTGAATTTGTCGGTGTGCATGGCCTATTGTTGCACAATTTACGCTCCAGTGCACAACCCGGAGATTTATTTATTTATTTATTTATTTCGTGTTATTTTACCAGGGTAGCCCCATCAGTTGTCAATGAACTGTTCTCCCTGGGGGCCCTGAGATTTGAAACGTATAAGGTTTCGGCAAGAAATATCGTACAAATACTGTTGAAATGACTCTTGCGAATCAGTATTTGTGGCGTTTGGCTGTATATCAGAAGTTGGCTGGAAAATTTTGCCGTTTCCGAAAATTGAAATTTACGGCAAATATAAACCCGGCGTGAAGTGGCTAAAGAGTGCATCTAGGATTATGCAATCATAAATGTCAGATGTAACAGGGACAGAGAAAAAAGTGGACCCCAAATTTATAGAATGACCTAGAAACAAATACTGTGAGTTGTGTCCAGTATTCTAGACCTCACAGATCCAATTTCATGCAGCCTGGAGGCAGAAGGCGTCTCTCAAAAAAGACGGCCATCTCTCTAGGAGAACTGCAACTGCGTATTTTACGCAATCAAGCACGCATTGCACACACGCGCGCTTGTTGTGTTCGAAATGTGTTCGAAATACGACGCAGCCGATGCGCGTTATGCAAGTTGACGCTCAAAATGCCGATGCACGTGGCTGGTCTGTAGGAAATGTTGTCATTTGAGAGAGACCTACCGGGTATTGTTCAGCAGATTTGTGTGACAATCAAAGAATTCTGCTCAGAACAATTTACACCCAGTATTTGTTCATGATATTTTAGCCAGTAAATTTATTTATTGGTATCCTACGCATTTTCCCCCCAGCTTTGCAACTCCATAAAACTTGCCCGTCTTATTTTTTTCTGTAAATCTTTCATAATACAACTCCACTCAAATATGGTACGTGTGTGTGTGAGGGCAGCCTCAGTTGTTTCGCTTGAATTATAGCCTTTTGCGTCAGTCTGGCGGAACGGAACTGTAGATTTCCTAAACATCTGAAATTACCGGAGGAGTGATATATTGGTCTGATGAGCAGAGCAATAAACATCAGCTTGCTGGAACGTCATAGCGATGTGCATTAGAGTAGAACTGTAAATAATCATCAAAACTATTGGCTTAACCTTCCTTTGTATTCCTTTGTATCCAATATTCCAAGATGCTTTCTCTTGAGGGTTGGTTATCTTAGTTGCAACACGGCACTTAACGGTGTAGAGCGCGCGATCCGTGTCGAAACTAACCCTGCTCTGGAAGTGGGTTGATGAGACGTGTTGAAAGCTGTAGTGTAAACACTTCTGGGTTAAGTTCCATCTGTGTAACCGTGGATTATGTGCTCAGCAGCATCACACACTGTAGTTGTTAAGCAACTAACAAATAAATAACCTTTGACCTGCTGCCTTTCCACCGACCACGCTTACTTTTTAGACGTGCATTCTTCTGGATTTCGATCGTGCTGCAACAGAATAGATTGTCCTCCGAGAAAATGGGCCCTAAATGGGACTAAAGACCAATATGGAGTGAGGATGCGGTGAAGGCTACTGGTTAGGTATTTTGGCCGACAGCTCCGTCCAACCGTAACGACTAAAATCAGCAGAGTTTTCGCAAAAATGAGCGAAGCGTTGATGGCTGCCAGCTTTCAGAAGTTCGGCTGTGCAGTGCCGTGTGCCCATGTAAGTTGGCCGGACGTGTGTAGCATCATGATCATGGAGCTCCATGGTATTATGAAACAATTGCACAATACACGGATCAAAACATATTACATGTGCAGCACAAATGCTGGAGTTGTGTTGAGTTGTTTGAAAATACAGTGGAATTGAACCGTGGTGAAATCTTAAGATCAGAACCGTGTAGATTTCAACACGGATGGGACGTACAATCTACATAGTGTGAAAAGGCCTAAATTGAACCAAAGTCACCAGACTTACTTTTTTTTTGTAACCAGTCCTCACACAATTCCTGCGTGATGGAAAACAATAGGAACTGTCGGCATTTTTACCTGCATAATGCCCACATTCATTCAAATTTCAAACTGAGTGAACCAACAAAAATCAGGGGACCAGCGTGATAAAAATATTAACTAAATATTAGCTAATAAAAAATTATTGACTAAATCATCCTTTTCGATTTACCGTAATACTAAGATACATGTACATGAAACCAATGTGAGTAACAGAGTCGCAGTAGCATCGTCAATAAAGAACGATGATCTTCCTGCACTGATTCACGCGCGAAAATGGCCACCTTCTGCGAACACTCAATGACCTTCCTTCCATTGTAAATGTGGGATCGTAGCAGGATCGGGATCGAATGTTAACCCGGCACAGTTTATTTGCGGTTAGCTTCCCTGTGGTTTTATTGCGATCGCAGGATCCGAGATCCCTTTGCGGGATCAAGTGTAAACGCAGTGTCAGTCCTGCTTTGTGTAGTCAGGGTGCACTCAACTGTCAAAAGCAGTCACCTGATTGATTTGTCTGCTCAGGTGGCTTTGTTGAATTTGCCAGCCAGAGATTGTTAATATGAACGAAATGCCAGTAACCCATAGGTCGTTACATGGCATCTGCTCACAATTGTCCCTGTTCGGTAATACATTGTGTACAGCCAAAACTGTGTGCATAATACGTCATTCAAGAAATGCATCTGTGTGGGACACTAGTACAAATCCCACCATGTGGCCATCCTGCCCATACAACGTGTACAATAAGCATCGTGTCTGGTTGTATTGTCAGACCGTGGATGAATAAATAAATCAGACTGTGGATGAATAAATAAATCAGACTCAGTGCAGTGATAGTAGTTTTACACAGAGTTGACTACCAATATAAATCATGCACACTGCATTGAGAATCCTGATTAGCATGGTTTAAATCCAATTAACCACTTGCCGCTGGGAATATTTTTGGCTAAAAAAAGAATTGTCAGGGTTTCTCCTGATTTTATGTTTTTTGGGGGACCTAATTTGTGGGTTTTTAAATAATCCCTTTTGAAATCTGGAATTTCGGAGTTTTACCGTAACGGTGTTTTTTACCTATTATTTAGTATATATAAGGCCGAGTAAAAAAGATAAGTAGATTCTAGTCAAGCCATTTTGAATAGGTAAAGGAGGCACATGCTTTTTTTTTTTGCTTTTTGCCCCCAAGATGGCAGATGGGACTTGATATCCCTTGTCTGTGAAAAATACAAAAAATTGCAGAGAACGCGCCAGGATTCTTGTACAGTACACGTAGCATATTGGAGTAAAATTGCTTAGGGCGTTAGGCTGAAAGAGATGCAAAGCATGATGAATTAATAAACGGAAACAAAGAGTTCCTGTTTCATCATTTCATGCTTAGTGCTTTTCCAAGACAGTGTATGAATAGTTAACAATCTTTGTCACTTATGACTCAAGCTCACAACCAAAAATGCAGCTGTCGTGCAACGGAGCTGTCCAGGGGGAACTAGCCAGTTTGAATCCAATTAACCACTTGCCGCTGGGAATATTTTTGGCTAAAAAGCATCTTTTTGAAAAAGACAAGAATTATATAATCAGCCAAATTGTACAATTATCCGTCAAACGCTACAAATAGTGACTCTGAAGAGTCATTTGTACAACATTTGAACGATACTTCTCAACGAAACTTCATTTTTTGCAATACTCCGAGGCCTGCCACAGAGCAATATTGGCTACGACGACAGGCCTGTTAACAGCCAAGTTCAAGTTCAAAACACAGTGTGTACAAAACCAGTGGGAACCAGGGACGTACCGGAGACTCGGATGAAAGCTTGACGATTTAATCCGTCACCCGCCTCTGCAAATATACAATGTCAGATCTTGTTTACTAGTTCTCTGGTATTAACTGGTTGAGCAGCGGCAACCACAATCATAAACCTTGGAAGTAGATTTTGAAGTAGACTTTTGTTGTTAATCTTGGTGGTTTTTTGGTTGGTCTCTCCTATTAATTAGGCTGTGGTGCTTGAAGGCAAGTATTGGAAGCGAACTCTCAGCACAGTGATCCGGGAATACCAGAAGTGGAGGATCTTCTATCGCAAGTTGCATTCTGCTTCACACGATGGCAGATCGGAGGTAATCCAGTTCTCTAGATAGTTTACGAAATGGGCTTCCCTTGCAAATTGAGGTTTTTTAAACAAATTATCCACCGGCACTTAGTTTGTCTACCTAATTTTAGAGAAGGGAAAGACCAAACTTTGATTGAGATTGATTACAAAGGGAGCCAAGATTTCTTTGTTGTTTGGAACCCATTCAGCAAAATAGAATTGATCTGTCTCAAAACTTTAAGACTCTAAACAGGCATGACTCTCAAGAAAACCCAAGAAAGTGCAGGAAACATCTTAATTTTGGTATGTCTTGGATTTTAATAATGGGACTTCATAATTCTTTAGATATCCTTAGATTTGTAAAAAATAATACAATTGTGAACTTTTTAAATTGTTCACAAGGTTTGGCAAGCCTTATGGTAGAAATCATAATGCAAACAAAATGAAGTACACTTTGCAAGGTGCCAGCCATCGTTCTTTGACACTTGACTCATGACAGTTGTAGATAAATGAAAGCAGAGTGTCCAAGACCACAATATATAGCAGACTGTCACTACAATGAACACCATTATACTGAACATTCAATTTTAACCCTAACCGAACTCAACCCATCAAAGCCCAACAGAAGGTTTTGTTGAAATCTGTTGGGATAGGTAAGGAACCCCTTAACTGATGGTCTTTTACACTGGGTTTGGCATACATGTACCTCCAGAAACTAAGTCCAACTGTGTGTGTGTGTGTGTACGATTTCCCATGTGGGTGTTGGAATTTGCTAGAATGGGTATGGTTCCTAGTAAATTATGATAGGGAGTTAGGGTTAATGAAAACACTCATAGACCCACTGAAGGGGACCCAAAAGCCACAGTGATGTCAGTTGAGGACATTAGTTCAACTCAGTCAGTCAGTCAGGCTGGCCCTTCGTGTCCAGCAAAAGCCACACAGTGGTGGCCGAAAACCACTCTTACAACTGACCCCTATAGGAAACAATCATCTTTCTTTGACCCCGTTTGTATTCACACAATGGTGACCAGTACCAAAAATTGTTTCCCTCTTACAGTATCACGACGAGACAGGGTCAGTCTTGGACAGAGTAGTACAGGACTTTGGCCTGAGCCAGTCCCCGTCTCCCCAGCCCATGATCCTGGACGAGGAGGCCTTACTCTCCGAGTTCAACGACACTCTCTTCTCCAGTCTCAGCCAGAACCCGTTCCCTTTCCCCTTACCCCGGGAACTCTGTAAGTATCTGAGCCACAACTTCATAGAACTGCTTATTAACACTGTCGATATGACTTGATTACTCGATATTATTTTGATATCGATATCGCTGATAGCAATTTTTTAATCATATCGAAATATCAAAATTTTCGATATTCAGGAATCATATCAAAAATGCATCTGATTATCGTCAAAATAAATTTTCTGTTTGTGCTTTATACTCTGTGTTTATCATTTCCTGTATAATGAAATAAAACTCAGCGGCAACTTGTGCTTGTGACTCAAAATAAAAATATCGCCAAATGCAAAGCCGCTTCGCTTTGTGCTCTGCATTCGCTGGAATTTGTGGTTTTCCCCAATGTAAAACTACAGAAAAAGAAAAAGAAACGCCCGTTCCGAGCAAACTTTCATTGCTGAGATTCGTTTAAAAAGTTTGAGCAATTTGCTCCAGAGAAAGCTGTGGAAAATTGGGATTGAACATTTTTTTTCATTGTTTTTTATTTAATCAAAGTGTCATCTTTACGGCCTTTAAGTTTTAACATGGGATTATCGATATATCGAATATCTGAACTCTTTATCAAACTGGAGAAAAAATCATAACTGCGAATTTTGTATTTTCTTTTGGTTACAAGTTCACGTCGGCGTCAATCCAGACATTATCCAGCCAGGCTTGATCCAGCTGCAGCCCAACTTCTCAGAAACATTGGACACTTTGCCAGGTAAGAAAACTCTGTAAATATTCAGATTGTTATATCTCATACATATTTATGAGCCCAATGTGCTTCTTTAATTGGTCCCTGTTCCAGTGCGTCATTGAAGCAGAAGTAGCTGCCAGGGCCCAATTTGATGGAGCTGCTGAGCACAAAAATTTGCTTAGCACCAAAAAAGTCTGCCTTATAAAAGCAGGTTACCAGGCAAAACCCCATGTGATTTTCATGCTAAGCAAACAACAGCTGAATACTAATCACGAGCAATATACGTCACGTGGAGTTTTGGCTGGTAACCTGCTTTTATAAACCAGACTATTTTTGTGCCAAGCAAGTTTGTGGGCCCTGATGTGCAACATGTAGTACACACATACTTGTTACATAGTTGTGGGGACTAATATCCATCTTTCCCTTTGTTTTCTGCAAACAGATGCTAACATCAGGCCAGCCAATACCAATAATGGCTCCCTACCCCAAGGAACGTTTGTCTTCTCCGGCAATCGACTGCAACAACAGGCACAGGTAATGTCGCACAGCAAGGCATAAAAAAGTGTTTTGAAACAGGTAATAGAGCTAGGGTTAAAAAGGCCATTGTGAATTGAATTAAGAAGCACTCGTTTAGTGTCTGCTGCATCTGGTACATAACTTTGATTAAAACTTACCGTGCCAAAGTTTGCTTCAGGGATTGGTTATGTTAGGAAGGGTTTTAAGTGGTGGATATTCCATTGTTGTTGTTTTGTTGTTTAGGCATTGTTGGTACAAGAAGTTGAAGCTTCAGAGATTACAGATGCATCTGCCTTGTTGCAGCAGCAACAACAGCAGCAACAACAACAGCAACAACAGCAGCAACAGGAGCAGCAGCTCCTACCTGTCGCCGACACATATGAGGACACTATCAACCAACTTGGTCATGCATCGGTCAACGTACAGGCCAACCAGCAACAGGAAGTTTTGTCGGTGCAATTGCACCGGCAAAACAGCCTGCCGCAGTCACTGCTGTCGCAGCCCGAGACGATACAGCAGCAGATGCAGCAACAGTCACTGCAACAACAGCAGGAGTCCTTACAGCTGCAAATTCAACAGCAGCAGCAACAGCAGCAACAAGAGTCCTTGCAGCTGCAAATACAGCAGCAGCAGCAGGAGTCACTGCAGCAGCAAATGCAGCAGCAGCAAATGCAGCAGCAACTGCAACAGCAGGAGACCATACAGCAGCAGATTCAGAGCGGGAGTGCCATCAGCTTTCCGCTGCTGCAACAGGCTGATAACAACACTGTGACACTAAACAATATCATTGCCGCTGCCTCTTCGTTACAACGTCAACAGCTTCAACAGCAGCAACAGCAGCAGCAGGTGCCAGTGAACACAGACTTGCAGCAGGTGGTTACATTGCAGGTTGGCGTGCAGCCAGCTGACCAACTCCAAGCATCGGTGGCTGGAGTGGGACAAACAACCACCGTTCAGGAGCAATCAAACAGTAGTAACATAACTATCAACCAGTTGACACAGCAACAACAGCTTTTGTCAGGGATGAACTTCATCTCAGTGGATCAGCTTGCTCAGCAGCAGCAACAGCAGCAGCAGCAGCAGCAACAACAGCAGCAACAGCAGCAGCAGAACCTAACAACTATTCAGAACCTGTTGGCTAATGCCCAGAGCCAGCAGCAGTTGCAGCTGGGGTCCAACCCTCTATCTGTGGAAGACACTCAGGCTGCCTTCAAGCTGCTGCAGGCCGTTGCTACGCAGGTGCCCAACCAGACCCAGTCGCTGCTGCAGCAGCAACAGCAGCAACAGCAGCAGCAGAGCATCAGCCAGATCACGGCCATCTCTAACAGCAAACCCGTAGCCACGCAGGTGTTTAGACAAAACGTACTCACCTCCAACACCATCATACAGCAGCCAGTGCAGCCGCAGCCGATCAAGCTACAGCCTGCGATATCTCAGCAGCCGGTACCCATCAGCCTGTCCAGGGCCAGTGATCACCAGGACTCGGCCCCTGCAACCAAGAAGGCAGGTGCATCCAGGACAAGCCCCAGCTCTTCGATGAAGATCTCCCAGATGGGAGCCAAGCCTAAGACTCAAGTGATACGGCCCAAGCAGCCGGCGAAGATAGCGCCTGCTCCTCCTGCTCCCTCCAGCTCCAGCATCACTGGCGGGCTCACCGGTAATGCTGCACTACTTACCCAGCTGCTGACACAAGGTACTTATTCCCTCAACACACAATATTCTTGGAGTAAAAAAGATAGAACCACGCTCACCTTACTCAATTCAACAAAGTGCAACGAGTGACCGTTCCGGTACTCTACCAACTGAGTTATCCAGCAATATGTGGGAGAACCGCCAACATTGGGCTGGATAGCTCAGTTGGTAGAGCACTGGAACAGTAATCCGGAGGTCCCAGGTTCAATCCTTCCTCCAATCAATTTCTTTGTTCAAAAAACTTTGACTTGGTCAAATGGTACTTCAAACTGCCGGCTGCGCCATGAAGTGACCAATACAACGAGACTGCAGCACCATCCAGTGATGGATCATGTGTGGATTTTGTGCACACAGTATGTTGTGGTGTGTAAATCATCCACGATGTGTCATTTCACGGTGCTACCAATAATGATCACAAGTAAAGCACCATCAATTTCTCAATCCTTGCTCCAATCAATTTCTCAAAGCTTGTCCTTTATTATTGGATGTTATAGACAGCATTGCTGTTGTTTATGTCAGTGTCTTCCAATACAGGTAGCATCCGGCCCCAGACTACCACTGATATACTGTCTGCAGCGTCGACCAGTAGCGCAGTCATGTTCCACCCAGTGAAAACCGAGTTTCCCGACAACACATCACAACAGTGCACGGTAAGAACGGAGAGCCAATAGATATTTAACCCTTACCCCTTGGGCTCTTTTATTAGAAAGTATCCTGAATCCGCCAAAATCCATCAATTTTGCCATGCAAAAAAATGTTGGTTGCCAGTGAGTCCATCAGAATCCACCAGTTAGCGGAGAGTAAATCTGTTGATATCCTGAATCCGCCAAAGTCCCCCAACTGTCCAATATAGAGGTATCCTGAATCCATCAAAATCCTGCAATTCCGCTAAGCTTACAATCCTGAATCCATCAAAATCCCCCAGTTTGTGCAATATGGGCTCCGTGCGCTAACAAAGAGGGCGCCCTTTTACCAAGCAACGACGTTCCTTGTGTGACGCACTTACACCAGGGGATTTGTACTATGTACACACAGTGGTACATGGTACGGCCGCCGTGCGCGTCGCAACAAAATTGCAGTCAGGCAAGATGGCGTCGGTCGGTCACCCCCAACTGTGCTTTCTTTAGTAAGCATAACTTTTCTGCCAACTGTTAAGTAACGCCATGAAATTGAGCCCGGGAAATGACCTTTGTGTCCGGATGTTGGCATGAGAGAGTTTACAGTCTGATTGTACATAAAGCTGCCTTCGTCCGTACAAGAGTGCCCGGTGTACAGCAATAATGTGACTGAGTCTTCCCAACTCACTCTTGTCACTGATTGAGGAGGTACATATCAGGACGAGACATTTCATTAATTTCATTTTCTGATCAATTTGCAGATGTCCGACATCACGGCTAGCATATTTGCCCCCCAGTCTACGTCACTTCCCACCGCCACCACGTCAACGACGCCATCATTCAGTGCCATCTTCTCCAACAGGGAGACGTCGGACGGTGCTGGCCCAAGTGAGTTTAAAGCATTTCAAATTCTTCCTTCCTCCCCCCCCCCCTCCAAATTCAAGTCCATCCCAGCCCAACCCTCAACCAATCTCTTTCCCTCACTTTTGATAGGCTTGTACGGTTTTGGATTTTGAGAGTCCATGGTATACCGCAACGAAAATATGGCAGTATTCGGTATTATAGGGTACTTTTCTGGGGTGACCATTATGTTTAACAAAATACAATGTATTGTTAGGATACCGCAAACAGGCATGGGCAGTACTATAAATGCCTGGCTTGTTGAGTAGTAAGCACAGTTTTCACCTTATATAGATACCCTGACCACAAGAAAATTAATTAATTATCCATGTACATGTACATTGTAGTGCAGATCTTGCCAAGTTGTTTCTGTCACCTTCTATTAACCCTCACTCCCTACTGTCTTTTACTAAGTACTGGACCAAGTCTGCCAAAATCCATCAATCAGACTGCTTCCAATGCATGCTTTGCTTTAGGCCTCCAGGCCCAAGTCCATCATACTCTGTCAATATGTAGTCAAACCAGGCCTGCAGTACCAAGTCCCCCAAAACCCACCAAAATGGAGGGATGGATTTTGATGGAGTTGGGGAGGTTAGGGTTAAAGGGCTTTTGCACACATCCGGCCACATTTAAGACAAAATTATGGCAATGAAATTCCATACCTAGGTCTGCAATATTTTGTCAACACCACTCAGTATTGTTCAGTATCAAAACAAATATTGTCACTATACGGTATTTTTGAAATCTAGTCCAAACCTACCAGGCGAGTTTACTGCACATCGCACTCGCTTGGCTCTTTGCCAAATTCAAAAGCAAAACAGACTCTTTCACAGTACAGACTCTCAACCAATGTGTGCCAATAGTTCGTGCTGTTTTGCATGGAACTCACTGTTCCAATATAAAATATTTGAAACAACTGATTTAAATTGTTCTTTTTTAGGTTCCTTTGTTTCGGCGCCTGATTCCCCAGTTTTCTCCCTTGGATCCTCAGCATCTTGTTCTGATGTAAGTTGTTATGTTTGTTTTCTCTATTTGATTATTATTTTTTCAGTACTTTATATTGAACTGAACTTCTCCACTGTTACTCTCTAAAGGTTATTTACCATACACTCATGACACCAAAAACAAACTTTAAAAAATCACAGCTGTGTATATCGTGTAATTGTAGTAGAGTGTTACATATTCAGGCTGTTTGGCAACGTTATTGGCCAAGATATACAGAGCAACATTGCTATAGACTCCGTGCACGTGTACCTCTCAACGGTTATGGAGTGCCGAAGTGAATACGTCATGCGCACAAAATGTGTGTAAAAGACATAAGCGCTTGATTCAGCTAATGAACCAACACGCGCGTACTCCATTCATTTGTACTACATGTTCTGGTTCTAAATGACGTCACACTTCGGTATTCCATAAAGGGAGAGTTGGGGGGGGGGGGACATTTGAAATCATTGCCGATGCACTGCAAATGTTCTGTTCTGCATCTTTCCTTTTTTTCTAAATTATTGTTTTTTCCCTTGTGTATGTTCACAGCCTATGAAGAAAGACACCCACATTTCTGCTGAACAGAAAAGAAGAGTCAACATCAAGGTATGTCAAATTGTCAACCAAAAAAAACTGCAAGGCACACTGACTGCGTCACTCTAAATCTGTGTTTTATTTGAGAAAAGAAAATTTTACCAAAGCCGGAGTTGAACCTTTGACCACTTTAATACTGTTCCGGTGCACAACCAACAAAGCTATCTTGTCCTACATTGGCAGTCTCCCAATTGGTCATTGACTAAAGTCAGACAACAGACTTTCCCCTCAGTTGGTAAAGTTCCACTTTATTAAACAGAAAGTTGTATGTGGCTTCAATCTGGCTTCACTTGTATCTGGTTATATCCGGTTGTATCCGGTTGTATCTGGTTGTATCTGGTTGTATCTGGCTTTTTCTCTAGCCAAAATCTTGTCCAAAAATAAAATTGATGGTCTTGGTTGACAATTTCTAAGAAAACCAACACAGCATTTCCCATGTATTTTTTTGGCATCATAAGTTCCACAGGAGGCACATTCCAATATTAATAACGATGCTTTTCACCGTTTCAGTCTGGTTTTGACACGTTACACAAGCTCGTACCGTCGCTGAGCCAAAACCCCAACGCTAAAATCAGCAAGGCAGCCATGCTACAGAAAGGTACGTTGGAATGGATTGTAGGATCTCTATTCATAACGTGAACAATCTTTTCTTCCTTGCATGAACTACATGTACATGTATGATTTATTATCCTGCACGATGTAATTGGATCATTTTCCCGAAGAGGTAACAATAGTCACACTGTGTGTGATTATGGCCCAAGTGCCTAGAATGCATACACTTTTAGTGCCTACATACTCTTCAGTATCATTGCTGTTGTGAACCCCCCCCCCCTTCCTCTGAGATACACACCCGTCCTGCAGTGAAACTATCAGGTTATACATATTCTGTTTAACACTAACTCCCTAGGCATTTTGGCTGGGATGCGACCTCAATCCTGCAAAATCCTCCAACTGCCTCCATGTAAAAATTAAACACAACCTCAAATCCTCCAAAATCGTTTTTTGAATGTGGTCCTCGGAGGGTTGATCACTGCCTCAACCCTGCAAAATCCTCCAGCAATCACTGTCAATTTGTTGAGGCAGAGCCAGTGACATCCTGGAGCAGTGCTGAGGTGCTACCACTTCCATCACAAAGACCCCCCCCCCCTTCAGTGGCGATAGCATTGTGCTAGTTTTTCAGAAATCAGTCACGGGGCAGTTGCGTTGTACAATAGCATGCGCATTGGTTTCTTCGTTGAAGGAGGCCTTACGAGTGTAACAGTGATCAGGATTTGTCTGCACACTATTCCCAGAAGTGTGCAGTTTGAAGTTGAGCTTGAGTAGCGTATTTGTATTCAATTTGTCATGACTCTTGGAATATTTGGTCATCTTGCAGCTGTCGAGTACACCAAGAAGGTTCAGGCCGAGCGAGCCAAAGTCAAGGGTGAGATGGATTTACTGCAGCAGGAAGTCAACGGTCTGAAGGCATCAATCAAGTAAGCTAAATAATACGTCACTGACACTACGAACTGACACTCGGTGGTGCGTGGGTGCCCAGCACGCACGGCACAGACGCGTCCATTACAGAACTGCGTAATTTTGGTTTTCATGAATTGACACCCAAGTACTAATAACATAAGGCCATGTAAAAAAAGTTGTCCCCGCCCACTTCCTGTTTTCCTGGCCACCTCCTTTTTTTTTATACTTTTTTTTTCATACATATGCAATATATTATCTAAATAATACGTCACTGACACTACGAACTGACACTCGGTGGTTTTCATGAATTGACACCCAAGTACTAATAACATAAGGCCATGTAAAAAAAAGTTGTCCCTGCCCACTTCCTGTTTTCCTGGCCACCTCCTTTTTTTTTATACTTTTTTTTTCATACATATGCAATATATTATCTTTATATTTGTTTCCTACAAATTATAGCTATGTAAGTAAGATTTGAGGCTTTGCATGGTGGAGATACTAAATAATGGAAGGTTTGTGGAAACACCATGTGCAAATAATTTCTCAACTAAGAGAATGTTTCTGGAAAGTACCAGAATGCGAAACAACTTAGGTTTTTTTTTATTACTCTGCCTAACAATGTAAATGCAAAACAGTGCAGAGGCTGTTAGTTCCTACTGCTAATGAGAAATTGTGTAAAAAAAAAAGAAGTGAATTTGAAGATTTCTCAACCTTGTTTTTTTTTCAACATTTTCATTTCAGCGAAAGCCAAAACCAACTTCCAGCCAGCGGTGTTCCGTTGTCAAGACAACGATTTGATCACATGAGGGACATATTTGACGACTACGTCAGAGAACGGACGGGGCACAATTGGAAGTTTTGGATTGTATCCTTTGAAAACACCTTATTTGTTATATTTTGCATAAAATGTTTCCATTTTTGTTGGACATAATACAAATGTCACAACATCCTGTTCAGTTTGCACGGTTCAATGTACATTCCCCCTGCTATTTTCTAGTTTCATCCGAAAAGTAGATTCTTTTTCTTATTTTTGAAGCAATACCAAAGTTATTTACTTTTAAATGAGACATTGACCCATAAAATCAGCCCATGTTTAGTTAGGCCAAAAAAAAAAGTCTCCGGTTTCTGGTATGCGCGCTTCGCCGTAGCCATGTGCGTCGGCAAAATGAAAAAGTTTTTTTTCAATGAAAGATGATGTCTCAAAACCACCAAACTCACTGGTTTGACTGGAATCCTGCTGCTGCACAATTTTAACGTGTTTTTAGATGGGGTTATGATCGAGAATAAGCTTTATGTGGCCTCTCTGGTCTCCCATAATATTTGTACTAAGTTTAGTCGGGCACCATTTGCAGTCATTAGCCGACATTTGAAGCAAAAAACAATCAGGTAAAAAAAAAAACAATGCCGCGTCGCCGCACCACTTTTTGGGCAAGCTCCATACCAGAAACCGGAGACTTTTTTTTTTTTTTGGCCTTATGTACTTATTATTTACAATTTTAGATTTTTGGCTGCCAGACAATAATTCTGTTCTCGTGGGGTGGGCTGGTTCCCGCCCCACAATCAATGTCTGTAATGTACGCCTCGGGAGCCAGTCTGCTCACGCAAAGCAAATCTGTTTGTACCCAAAACAAAATACTTCTTTTTCAGAGGGTTGAAGACGTCCAAAAAAATGGAGATTTATTGGTTTGAAAATGTATTAACTGCAAAACCAAAACCAAATTTCTGATTTAAAAAGACCAAACCAGAACAAATATACTTCTTTCTATTTAAGCATTAAAGCTACTTGCACTATCGCAAACCTATTCTGACAAAAATAAAATGTGCACTATTGAACTCTTTCGCATGATTCATGAATCCAAAAAATGCACGAGCCACTGAAAAACATGTAAACTAGCCTTCGCTTGCTATGGGTAATACTGCGGTTGGTGACGGTTTTGTTTTTAGGGAGTGGAAGATATACAGGTTGGATAACAAAAAACGAAACTGAGATATTATTGCTAATTGGAACAGAAGTAGGCCACATATGAATCAAAGCGAAATATCCTCTGTTAGGCTTGAATCTATTTAAAATTACACCCTGGTCATATCATTACATCCACGGTTGACTGAGCAGTGAACAATTTTATGGAAGGGTCTATTCAGAGAATTGCGCCACTTTTCAGTTGTGGTTTTTGTGGTGTCATTTATCACAGAGTGAAAGGCTATGGTTGCCAATCAAGGCAGGTGGGGGGAAAGAGATTTCACCATGAATAGTGGCGCAAGTCTCTACATAGACCATTTCATAAAATTGGTCACTGCTCAGTCAACCGTGAATGTAACAACATGATCAGGGTGTCATTTTAAAGAGGCGATTCAACCCTAAAGAGGATATCTCTCTTTGATTCACATGTGCCCTACTTCTGTAATAATATCTCGGTTTCGTTTTTTTGTTGATCCACCCTGTATAGTTTTAAAACAAAGTGAATACTATGTGATACACTCTTTACCAATAAAGGGACAAAATCTGTGGATGAATTGTTTCAAAGAATATATCTATATATCTTTTAATATATATCTCTTATAATAATATATCTTTTGCCATGCAGATTAATTATTTCTAGTGTATTTGTCCTTGACTCATTGCCAACAACAGTTCAGCATGATAATCCGGCCCCTGTTTGAGTCCTACAACACGTCGGTGTCGACCACCAACAGCGAGGAGCTGTGCAGAACGGTCCTCACCTGGCTGGAACAACACTGCTCCCTGCTTGCCCTCAGACCCAGTAAGTACCCCGTCAATCCATCGACTCTAGAGGGCGCCCTGTGGCCAATCATCAAAAGCTCTTGGGAATTTTTTACCGTGATATTAGACTCAGCTGTGGGGGTATTTTCAGTGAATGAGGGCCACTGACCGCCATATAAAGACTGGATAGCGGATGCCCATACACCAGTCTCATAGTTGAATTTACATCTTGACCTGGGCCCAATTTCATAGCACTGCTTAACAGTAAGCAGAAAAAGTTGTGCTTACTATAGCAGAAAATCATGCTGCTGCTTAAGCACTATTTCATGCTAATGGTTGCGCGCGCATGGAGATTTATATTGTTACAAAGGTTTCTTCTGGGGTTAAGCGTGCTTTTGCTGTGCTTACTGCTTAACGGTCGCTATGAAATAGATGGAGGATCGGTAAGCACACAGTCATCTGTTAAGCAGCGCTATGAAATTGGGCCCTGTTCGCCCCCAGTCTTACATGGACGTTCTACGCTGCTCTTCCTTCAACTTGAAGGCCATTGAGGTGATATGAGCCAACGGGCCGAATTGTGTATTCACCTCAATTGCCTTCAAGTTGAAGCAAGAGCAGCCAGGCAATGATTTCAGGCAACCAGGATGCAAGGAGATAGGTAGCTGTGCTGTTATTGTCGATTCCAAGAGCTTGGAACGGTATTAAATGAACAATTAGATTTGGGGGATTTCCACAAAATTTCCTAAGAAATTCTTTTGAAAGTAAACAATAAAATGCAAGAATTTCCGTGAAAGTGGAAGCACTGTGGGAACAGCAAAAAATACCTATTCAGGCCAGAGAGAGGCAATGTTTTGTGGTATTGGATTTTCCAAACTATGGAATTTTTTTGTTTGTTCTTGTAGCTGTCTTGTCTTCCCTGACGTTACTTGGTCGCACCACGTCCATCCTGACCAACCCAACAGAGGTACCCCAACAAGCTGCGGAAGCCGTCAGCAAGAAAACCGACGCTAGCGGTGGGGACAAGTAAGAAATGGCAACTCTCTCGTCAAACAAAAATGCTCCCTTAACCCTAACCCTCCAGGGTATGTTTGCTAGAACGTAACACCATGCAAGACTTGACTAAGTGACAAGCCTGCCAAATGTAGCAAGATCCACCAGGGGAAAAATCTCAAGGCCACACTGCCTCGTCCGTGGTCACTGCAAGCAGCAGGATACAACTGCGGCATTGTTCAATGGGACTTAGCTCTCATTGTTTCAGAGCTGGCCATTCATGCACTGGTGTTGGCAGCTGAATGCATCAAAGTGCACCGGTTCTTTTCCACCTGATGCACTGTGTTGCGTCTGGCAGGGTTAGGGTTAGCGTGTTCTCTAACAGTGTATGTTGAGTCTCAAGTCTAAAACGGCTGTATCTAATGCAAGTTTAATTCAATGTACATTGCTTCTGATTGGGTTCTCAGCTCATCTTTCCATAGCACATAAATTTGCCAGGAGATATTGTTTTTCGGTGACAATATCTGACTCTCCATATTAAGGGAGAAAAAGTTAAACTTTCAGATGCAGACTTTTTGGGTACGAAATATCTTGCTGTTTAAACAGAGCACACTTGCCGCACATTTACAGACATTGATCAAGTTAGACAGAGAATGTAAAAAGGATCTTTAAAAAAAAAGATGTAAATACATGTATATTGACCAAGACCTTTTTTTCTAGGTCTCCTTTTTTGCTCGATCTGTGACATGTTAATTGGTAAAATGGTAGATTTTGAATGTACGAGAGTGATAATGCTGTAAACCAATGAGTTTTTGCAATTTTTTTTGCCTGTCTCTTGTAACAGAGGCTTTAGAGGAAAAATGTGTAATGTGAGACGTTCTGAGAAAATGAGACTGAACTGGGCAGAGGTTGAAATGAGGGTTTGCGGGTATTAGAAAAGAGAATAAAATTCTCCTTGCAATACTTTTTGTTGCACTTCAATCGGACATTCTGTTGACAAGTAATGGCTGTTAAAAGTTCGTTTTGATCGACATATCAAAAAAGGAAAATACTGAGAAAAAGGCCATTAAAGTTTCAAGTTTTGTATTCTTGAAAATTAAAGATGTCTTTTTTCTCTTAAAAAACCTTTAATTTCACATATTTTTAATATACTACAACTTTAACAAATGTGTAATAGACATATCAAAGATTACAAATGTGAGTAAATCTGAAAAACAAATAAAAAAAATAAAAAATTGTTCTGCACTATGGCCTGAACCACTACACCAACCTGACAGTAGACTGTCAGTGTTAAAAACTGAAGCCATGTTTGCATTCAGACATAGCCAAGCTTTCTTTCACCTTTTTGCCTTTCTCCCCAAGTTTTTGCCCCATGCCCAAAATTTCACTTTTTTTGTGTCATATACCTACGTAGATGTAAAAAAATTTTAAAAAGAGGTCACACATGTTTAATTAACTTGTTTGTTCTTATAAACAAAATAGGGCAAAACCTAATTTGATTGTTTGTTCTTTGTGCACATTGGCGTCGCCAGGATTTTTCGGGGGGGGGGGCAGCAGGCACATTTTCCCCCAAAATTCTTGTGCTTTCTCCAGCATATTCTCACTTTATCATCTTTTTGAGGGTGGGCGGGGGACATTTACCTCCCCCACCCCCATTGACACCCCTGCAGACGCCAATTTTGTTAAATGTGTATTAAATAAATAACAAATATGACTTCACACCTCTTGTTTTATTATTATGGTGCCCCCCCCCCCCTTGCCCAATCCTGGCGACGCCCATGTTTGTGCAGGTGTTGCACAGTCTGTATTTATTCTAACTTTTGATTCTGATTTTTTTTTTTTTTTTTGGTGCCAAAGGGCGATACAGCCAGATTGGAAAGATTTAACATGTAATATATTTATACCGGGATTCAATGTGATGATGATGATAACAGTAACAGCATTACCCGAATGGACACAAATTATAAGAAAGCTATGTCTGTATTTTGTATATTAAATGTACATAATTTTTTCTTGCTCTGTAAGACTGACAGTGTTTTTTTTTTTGGTTTTTTTTTTTAATGAATAGTGAGTATTCAGTCAGGTAAGGTAGAATTTAGTAAATGATAGATTTTGGGAAAAGTATTTCCTTATTAATGGATACAGTTATCATTTTGATTAAAACAGGAATTAAAACATTAACAAATATTTACCATTGAAGGCCTTTTGCTACCCAGAATTTCCTGTCAAGTATCTGAAATACTTCGATGTTTTCTAAAGAAAAGAAAAAAAAATTGAAAATGAGAGCTTTTCTCCGCTTGCGCATCACTCAGGATAAACGTTCGGAAGTTGTTAAAGAAGGTGTTACGTGGCTGACAAATTAAAGAAAGAAACAAATTGATATTGACATATATATATATATTTGTCTTCCATTCTGTCTGCTTTCTGTATTGTCGTAAATTGATCCGCTTTTGTAGTGCAGCTAAGTGTCGGATCCCTTTTACCCAAAGTCCAACAACTTAAAGTAAAAATCAACCTGAAGATAGCGTTGTTTATTAAGCAAGTCGATCACAACTCCCTTCCAAGTCATCTCAAGTCCATCGCAAGTCCTCCAGTCCCAATTCATGTCACAAGCTATACAAATGAACTTTGACAGAGGCATTCGTTTGTTATTGTTCATCCCGGGTTGCTTGAGACTGAACTTGTGACTGGACTTGTGACTGGACTCGTGACTGGACTTGTGACTGGACTTGTGACTGGACTTGTGACTGGACTTGTGACTGGACTTGACTAAATCACTGGGCAAAGAACCAGACTGAGCAGTCAGTTCTTTGACTTTTGATTCATGGGTCACAGGGTACAAACCTGAGTAATTGGACAAAAAGTTACGCTGAAAATCTGTCCTAATTATAGTTTGGACTGGCCCAACTATAGTTGGGGCCGTTGCTGTAGTTGGGGCGTAACATTTGCAAAGGGATTCAGGCTTAAGTCGGAGTCGTTTACAAATAACTTGTTCATTTCTTGCATAGCTGTGTCAGGGTGTGTTTTCAAGCCAGTCACATAACCACTCATTCTGAATATTCGGGAAAGAAAATGAAAATTTATGTTGAAGCAATCGTGCACATAGGACTTGTCTTGTGTGCGTGGAAGCTAGATTCATGCATTTTGTGAACTGGATGCCACAGGAACGGTTTCAGCACAGTGAAGTACAGAATTTACTCCGTTCGCTATAAATTTCCAAAAAGCATGAAACGAAAACAGAGAGTATAACATGAAATCAGGTTCCTCGACCAAGGTACGCTTCAAATCAATTGTCAGTTGATCAAGGAATATAGAGGCATGGGGATTCGAACCTGCAAGCTCTCAGATGCAGTACCAGTGCTCCACCAACACATGCTGACTGACTCCCCGTTCTGTCACTGACCATTCCTGCAGTACTTGGCTAGCGATTGCCTGCGGCCATAGGCAAGTTACTCAGATGCAGTGATTGTCCTTGTCATAGGGGCACTTAAACCCATACCCAAAGTCACGATGATTGGTTACGAGTGCAAAGAATAGGGTTTTTGTCTACTCTCTATGTTAACTGTTTCTGGCAGTAGCCTTATGAAAAGAAAACTAAAAGAGAAAACGTAATTGTAAATATTTTTTTTAAATTTTGTGACACTAATATATGTTAACAAAAACAGAAATGAAATTTACCTGTTAAGTAAACAATTTGTAAGTATTAAGTTGGTTTTGAACCATATTTTCATGATAACTGTCATGATAACTGTTTCTTTGAGTTTGTGGACACTGAACCTTTTATAGACCTTCACATTCAGTGAGAAATCAAGGGCGTTGCACCCGCATGAACATTGTGAGTGTTGCACAGGGTTGCACTGTGTTGCACAGCGTTGCACAACGTTGCACTGTGTTGCACATCGTTGCACAGTGTATAATTCACAGTGTTGCACAATTTACTTTTCACAATGTTGCGCAACCGTTGCAAAAAGTTCATTTCTCAATACAGCAAAAATATTTTGGAACTAATTTTCCTTTGCATGTTTGCAATGAAGATTGTGGACTTTTTCTGCAATGTTTGTTTTCCTTTACATGTGGGTGTCTTATTACAGATTGTTAATTTTGAGAAAAAAATACCACCAGCAGCTCGAATTGTTTTGAATCTATTTGTGATCATTCTGGAAAGAATCTAATTTTTCTGTTTTTTAATGTCTTTTTTGTTGTTGTAAATTTCACAAAAACCTTCTGTAAAATGTCACGTCTCTCTACAAATGGCTCCCCAAAACAGTAAAGCTTGTAAAAATACTTTAAAATTTGTTGTAAAATGACAAATTTTTGTTAGAAATCGGGGTACAATTATTTCACAAAATAAGATAGCAGAATTAAGAAAAATGAGTTTTACCCTAATAAAGTTGTTCCTATCTGGGTGTATCAAGTAAAACAGACATCTGCTTTTGATCTGTTTTTGTCAAGAGACATTTTATGTTGTCGCCTCAAATCATTCTGTTGTTTTCTATTAGACAAATTCTGCTTGTAAAAATTTGTCTCCCAAAAATTGCAATATTTATGATAATTTGAATGCTGGCTAACTTTCATCTGTAAAAATTGAATCTTAGCCCCTTATATGAGTCAAGTAACAATTAATTTGATAGCCAAAATTGTCGTCGCCAATTTCTTGCATGGAAAAATCTTGATTGATTTAATCTGTTTTAGACAAGTTCTGTAGCGTTGCCTTTTACTTTCATTGAAATTGCATTTCGGGTTCTGAACATACAGCTTTACATGCATATAATTTCCAAGTTTATTTTTAATAAGCAAATTTTGCTCTTTTTTTCCAGAAACTGGGAAGTTTTCTGGTTGAACCGTGAACACCTATTTGACCTTTAATTCCATACTGTGCAAACTGTGATTTCAGAATCAAATGTACATACGACACCTCTGACATCAAATGTAATAAGATGTTTGTCATGAATAACTGAAGATGCATGTGCATTGTAACGTGTAACTTTATGTGCTCTATAAACCCAGCTATATTGTTGTGTAGTTTTTTTGCCTGTTCTGATAGTTATGTTTAAAAGTGTATGTACATGTGCGTTCATTATTATGCGAATACAATTTAACACTGTACACTAGGGTATGTCATGTAGTTTCTTTTATTGAACAGAAGGAAGTGTGCTGTGTGTTATTTTTTTCAGTTATGGACTTTTTTTGCAATTCCAAAGATTACACCTGTATTTGAAGAATTTGTATACAACAAAAATTTGATGGGGTCATTAGAGATGCATGCCTCGTGCTCTTAAATTATTTTTTATCTTCTCCCTAACGAATTTTGGCACGCCTTCACTCAACCTCTCCCCCCCCCCCCCCCATTAGTCAGGCATACAACTTTTCCTCGGATCTCCCAATTTCATAATTTTTTACTTCTCATGTATGCCATAACAAATTGCAAATCACTGCCCAAAGTCTTGTGTGGTTGGAATTTCCTCGTTTTTTTTCCTTCTAAATTCCCAGTTGCATACCTGATAACCCCCCCCCCATTTCCTGAAAGCTAGATCCGCCCCTGTACTGGTATATAATACAATACAGAGTTGTGTTTAGCAACTCATTTTCAATGGTACCTGTTATATTTCAGTATCTCGCTGTATGCACCGTTTATTATTTCATTGTCTGTAAATTTGTTTCGACTTTTTAAGTCGATAAGTTGATTTCAAGTCACTGATGAAGAGGACTCAGTCTGCTGGGAATAAATGATGAAAAGCTTTCAAAAGAAATGTTCAAGGTGTATCAACTGTTTACTTTGGAAGATATTTTAACAACCATAGTAGGTCATATAGCCTTGTAAGTTATATCTATGGTTATATTCAACATTAAATTGAGGTGATTACCCCCAGTGGCGCACTCAGGATTTGGTGGGGGGTGGCCTCAATTTTTTTTTTTTTTTTTAGGGGGCGGACTATTATGATGTTGGCTGCGCCACTTACACCCCTATTGCACCACTTACTCCCCTGTTATACTACTCAAAAATAGGCCACATACATACATATCACCAAGGGCAAATCGTGGGACTAAAAACAATTACAAAAAAAAAAACACCCCAAAACGACAGCCTCTTGGGTGCCGGCGGCGGCCCCAGCCCCTCCCCTTTGGGTGCGCCACTGATTACCCATACATGTATAAATTATTTCTTAAAAAAAAACGGAAAACAAACCCCAAAATATGTATTTCATATTTAAAAAAATATGTAGCACCAAAAATAATGACTGGAAAGCCAATTTAATAAACTACTTTTAGATAAAAAAAAATACTGAAATTGCTCAATCCGTTCAAAGAACATCACCATTTAAACGCAATGAAAGGGTGCAGACTGGGAGCTTGCAGTTCTGTGTAATTTGGATGTAATTTGGACCCTGGAGCTTGCAGTTCTGTGTAATTTGGATGTAATTTGGACCCTAAAAGCGCTCTATTTTGCAACGGAGTGAAATAAGTTTTAATTTGAGGTGTGTCTCGAACACCTTGGAGAGTTGTGAGTATTTTTCCCGAATTTTTGAAGTGGGAGCATTTACCATTGGGATCTATGGAAGTTCTATTTACTGGTCTGCTACCATAATGTTTACGTACGTTGCACGTGCGCTGATCTTCGCGTGACCTCAGCAAGTCAACTCTTCATTCGGCTCGACCATTTGGGATGGAGGGGAGCGTTAGTGCGATACCAAATTATCTGCAGCATTTATCATATAATATGATGTACTGTTTCGCGATGCAAAGCATACAATCTCCCCTCCATTCCAAATGGTCGTGTCCCCATGCTTCATGCACGTGTTTGCATGTACAAAAATGTTCATGGTGTACGTCACTACGTGCATATAGAATTAGAAATGCGTTGGGTAGATGATCGCTGTACGATATCTGGTTGAATTTCACAGATTTGCAAGCCAAAGAATAATCGTGAGTATCATTGAAGCCCCATTACTTTGTCTTTGACATGTGGAGAAGCCAGTAGGTGCTTTCAAAGGTAGTTTTGTTAAGTATTTTGCGTGATTATTTAGAAATTGTTACATTGGTGTTGTGCATTCATCATGTTCATGCAGTGCAGACGTGCTCTCTGTTCACTCTGGTTTTTTCGTTCCTTTTTTACTGAAAAGTCATGCTTTCATGTTTCTTTGAGGAGCTTTTACCTTCACCAATACATTCTTTCATCACCTGGACTATTTCTGATGTTCTCTTGCTAAATTTTGGGACGTTTTGAGAGCCTTCACCTCAGGTTTCACCGTTCACCATACTGACTGACTGACACTAGTGTTGGGGCTAGTCGACCATTAGCCCCATAAATGTGGCCTATTTACTGGACTGCCTCCGTAAACATAGGCCACACATCCACATGTACAAAAACGTGTCGACTTTGCCAAATTTTGATTTTCATATTTAGGCTTAGTTTGTAGGATTTTTTTACTTTAGAAGCATACTCACCCTCTTTATAGGCTAGTCAGAAAGTGCTGCCTTTTTCAGATGTATATTTTTCGTGAAATTTCCAGATTCATTTTTACACGTTTGCGTATCAAAATTTCAACATGAAATTTCACAAAAATAAGACATCTGAAAAAGGCAGCACTTTCTGACTAGCCTATAAAGAGGGTGAGTATGCTTCTAAAGCAAAAAAATCCTACAAACTAAGCCTAAATGTGAAAATCAAAATTTGGCAAAGTCGACACGTTTTTGTACATGTGGATGTGTGGCCTATGTTTACGGAGGCAGTCCAGTAAATAGGACACATTTATGGGGCTAGTCGACCATGTGAACGGCACTCAGTCAGTCAGGAATACAGGTCAACTCGTACACGAACCAACTCGTACGCGACAAACTCGTACGCGAGACAATTCGTACGCGAACCGACTCGTACGCGGACCGACTCGTACGCGGACCGACTCGTACGCGGACCGACTCGTACGCGGACCAACTCGTACGCGTGAGTTTAGACTATTGGTTTGGCTCACATGGACAGACGAAATTAGGTTCGGTACGGTAGGTCAGCATAATTTTACCATTACTGAAAGGTTGAGATTTTCAAATTAAATGTAGTTGATTTTTGAATCCGCCAGTGCTACTTACATTCGCGCTTTTTTAGAAGAATTCTGCATTTTTTTTTTTTTTTACAAGTTCGCTTGATTGATTGGGAAGTTGTCTTCGCGATAACCAGTATGATTGGTTCCCGCCGCGCCGCACCGCGCACTGTATAAAGAATGCATGATTGAATCGCTGTAACCTGTGTATGCACGGGCATGGCCGCGGTACAGTTGCTGGTTGGTTAGACAAGTAAAATGACAAGAAAACACCGATATTTGCGAGGTCTATTGTATAAAAAGGAGCTACTATATAAAAAGGAATATGGCATCACGCATGCTTATACAGGTGTACGGACAGTGTCCGCCAGTTTCCCATCCTGATAGCGTTGTGCATCTGGTGTGCCCGGCCATATCTTTCCATTATTTTACGAATTTTCGACCGTAAATATTTTTACCGCTACTTTGCATTATATTCTTATTCGTGTTTAAAAGCGTTTTTAATGGTTAATTTTTTGCTTGGGTCAGATAGTTTTTAGTCCTAATTATTATATATCCAAATAATATTTTGTAAAAAAAAAACAATGGGGAGTTGATTTTTATTTATTTTTAAAATTTGAATTTTATTTAATTTCACCGGAAATGCGAGGTTGCCCTGAAAATAATTTTTTTCTTGGGTCAGAAAAGTTAATTTTTTGCTTGGGTCCGATAATTTTTAGTCCTAATTATTATGTATCCAAATTATATTTCATAAAATAAAACAATGTGGAGGTGAATTTTATTTATTTTTTAAAATTTGAATTTTATTTAATGTCACTGCAAATGCATGGTGGCCCTGAAAAGGACCGATTGGGTTTTCAGTTAGACAGTGCACACAGGCGGCTCACAGTCCAGACTCAAAGTCTGCGACAAACTGCTGGACGTTGCTGCCACGCGAAGGCCCTCCCGCTTGACCGCCCGAAGCACCTTCCGGTAGTCTTTCTTGGTACGGCGAGACATTAAGCAGAAGTCCAGTGGAATCTGCTTCTGCTCGCCGTGCTCGGACATTGATTAAAAAAAAAACGAAAAATGCAACTGGTACATCGTTGCATTAATTTATGGAATTTTATTTGACTTGACAAGGCTACAGGTATGCACAAAACGAGCGAGGGCGCGAGTTGCAAATGCGACGGCTGTTTCCTGTGCCGTGGATCCTGAATAGAGATCAGTGCACGTGGCCCCCATACAATAAATGCATGGTACAGGAAACAGCTGTCGCATTTGCAACTCGCGCCCTCGCTCGACAAGCAATTTGCATAAACACGACGTCACAGCTTGGGGTCATCTCTTGTCACATTCAAAATGGCTGCCATCACCAGACGTATCACGAGTGCATATGGGCTCCAGAAAGATTGAAGAATATCTCGGAAAATTGAACATCATTACACCTAAGCATCCCAGAAGTGATAGATGGGACCTCATAGAATACAACCATATGTAAGAAACGGACCGCAGATTTTATGAAAACGTCCTCAGTAAAGCGCGGACCACAGTGTGTGGCCTTTGGTTCAGCGCGTCATACCGATAGCCACACTAGTTGGGCTAATGGTCGACAATCATGCAATTTCGCAAGTAGAACTGAAAACAAATTTTTCTCAGCCATCCACCCCCAATCCCTTGTCAATCGGGTTACTTGCATCCTATTGTACACATGGTCACTCTCTATATCATCATATTTGTATTTTGGTGCCAATTATCCACATTTATTGCAAGCCATATTGAACTCCCACACATGGCGGCCATCTTGAACATTATGTTGAAGCCTGCCATTATGCCATGATTACATGCATACACGTAGACCTACGGGTGAACTCTGAACTTTGATATGAACTGCGATGCCTTACCGTAATTTCCTGCGGATAAGACGTGTCTTATCTGACTTTCTAGACCACAAAAACATCGCTGCGCCTTATCTACAGGTGCGCCTTATCTGGTGTCGCTTGAGTTCAAAGTGACGGTCTTTGTGTGAAGAATTCTTTCAATGCCGCAATCCATAATGCGGTCAACCAAGGCTCAACTCTCCAGACATTGTGACCGTATTTTCATTCCAACAATGCTGCGATGTGTTGATCCCCCATGATCGTGCTTTCATTCCAACAATGCCGCAATGCGTTGATCCCCCTTAGTGATCGTGCTTTCGTTCCAACAATGCCGTCATACAAACGTTTTTCTTTGTGGCCGTTTTTTCATTCCGAAAATGCTGTAATCAGAATTACTTAAACGTTTGGAAATCGCATTCACTCAAGTTCTATTGTGTAAACGTTGAGGGTGTTTATTGTACAGGATATCTTCGAAGTCTGCTTTAGACTTAGGATAATATGAAGTACTAATGTTTATTTGTTGCACTTTCGTTTGTTTCATTAAACGTTCAAATCGTTCATTTATTAATTGCCTCTTTTTAGACGTTTGTTTTAAAAAGTATTATGGGAATTTGTATTATCTTATTATAATAGTAGGTCAAACAAACTCCACCAAACCCACCAAACAAATTATAGGTTTGAAATAAAGGAAAAGAACTTTAAATACAAAAAAACATTACAACAATTTTTAAAAAATATAATAAAACATTTTTGTTACGTCTCCCCCGGTGTGACGGGATTATTTTCGTATGGTATATACATATAGGCGACGCTAGTTTTTGTATTAGTCACCGGTAGAGGGCACAACATCTGGCTCGGAGGGACTGGGCAAGTCTACGAATCTGATCCAGCGTGCGTGTTGCAATATCTTCAGACAGCGCGTGGACCATCGTTTCTGGCCGCTGATTGGGCCGCACTGCATTAACAAAAGGCCAAGGAAGGCCAGGATCGGAAACCGCAAGCAAGCATGCACAGCGCGCGTTGGCTGAATGGATGAAGGTCGGTATCAATTTACATTGGTCTTTTCTTCATGGCTCTACATGTGACCAGCCAATGTGGTTACGGTTTAATTCATCCTCCGAATAGTGTGATCGTTCTAAGGCAACACAATGGCCCCTTTGTGGCGATGTACCGACACCGGGTGACGCCTGGTGTTCTTCTGTGTGCGGTCAAACATGCGTCTTATGCGGCGGTGCGCCTTATCTGTTGGCATTTGAATTTTTTTGGGGTGATTTTAGGGACCTGCGCCTTATCCGCCGCGCGCCTTATCCGCAGGAAATTACGGTACAAGCCTAAGTACCCCTGTGGTATTTGCAGTCGTGCTGTTCGTTGGAAAACCCCTGCAGTAGCCTGTGATGATTGCGAAGTCTGGTTTCATAAGAACTCTGTACACATAAGCACTCAAACATTTAATTACCTATGCGACCCTGATGTAAGTTGGCATTGCCCTACCTGTGGCGTCTTACACTTCACTTCAAGTTTCTTTGAATCATCCATCGTTGTCTCTGATCCAGCATCACATGCATCTTCATCCTGTACATGCAGCAACATATCTCAAGAAAATAATTTAGACAGCGCATGTACTAGCTCTCATAGCCCAATTGGTCTGCCATCAGCCATCTTGTCTCCAAATAAATCCAACGCGCCTGTCAATATTGCCGGCACCCCCCTTCCTTCAAACCTGGGCGTTCTGGTCATTAACTGTCGTAGCATCAGAAACAAACTGGTGGAATTCTGGAACATCCTGCACACCGCTAAACCTGGCATCGTCATCCTTACAGAAACCTGGTTAAATCCCAACATTTCTAACCATGAAGTCTTTCCCCCCGAACTAGACTATGAGCTGTATAGGAGGGACAGATCAGACAGTTGTGGTGGAGTCGCCATTGGCGTGGGTCCTGGTCTGGATGGAAAAATCATCCAGACAGCCGACGATTGTGAGGCTCTCTTTGTCGAGATCGATCTCAAACACAGAAACGCCAAATCACAAACATGCGAATCTCTCTTGTTGGCGCTGTATACCGCCCCCCACGCTCAAATGAAAACTACTTAGAGTGCCTGTGTAGTTCCATACGTAACATTTCCAGCAACAACAGGAAATCCATTGTGTGGATAGGTGGTGACCTTAACAGTTCATCTGTCATTGGTCATCGGTATCCACAAAGCCTTAGTAATAATTTCATCACCACACTGGCCGAATCTGGACTTGATCAGATTGTTTCGTTTCCCACCAGACTAGACAATACCCTAGATCTGTTCCTCACCAACAGACCATCATGTATTAACAAGTGCCTCCCAATCCCAGGCATTAGTGATCATGAGATCGTCTTCGTTGACACAGACATCAAGCCTAAACCCCAAAGACCTGTGAGAAGGAAAATATACCTTTGGAATAAGGCCGACATGCAACAGATCCGCTGTGAAGGAAATAAGATGAAAGATGAATTTGTAACCAAATTTGACGCTTCATCCCCTGTCAGCGAGATGTGGGACACCATAGAGTTAAAACTCTCCCAAATCTTGGACCTTGTTCCATCCAAATTCACATCTAGTCGTTTCAACCAGCCATGGATAACCCGCAAAATCAAGCAGCTCAGTAGGCAGAAACAACGTGCTTACAACAAGGCTTTCTCCCATCGCCGTCATCGCAATCACCGTCACTGGGCCAGGTACAACGTCCTGGAGAAACGTATGCAGAACACATGCAGAGAAGCATACAACAACTACATGTACATCAACAACATTGTGTGCCCAGATCTCAAGTCAAATCCCAAGCGTTTCTGGAACCATATCTCAAGCAAGCGCTGTGACAACAATGGTGTTGCCCCTCTTCGTGGCACCAAAGGAGCTACGTACACTGGAAGTAAGGATAAGGCAAATATTCTCAATGACCAGTTTTGTTCTGTCTTCAACAAAGATGAGGATCCATCCACCATGCCAGTCCTTGGCCCTAGTCCATTTCCTACTATGGATCACATACAGATAAATGTCAACAGCGTAATCAAATTGCTGAAGAAAATAAATCCTCATAAAGCCACTGGCCCAGATAATATTCCAGCTCGTCTACTGAAAGAACTTGCTAACAGCCTTGGACCTGTACTCTCCATCTTGTATCAAGCCTCGTTGGACAGTGGGGATCTCCCTGAAATATGGAAATCAGCCACCGTTGCACCTGTGTTCAAGAAAGGAGATAGGAATAAACCAGCCAACTACAGGCCCATCTCACTCACAGCCATCTGCTGCAAACTTCTAGAGCATATCATACACAGCTCCATCATGCAGCACTTCCAGGATTACAACATCCTGTCTGACAATCAACACGGTTTCCCTAAGGCCCGCTCATGTGAATCCCAGCTCATCATCACCATGGATGACATTGCCCACAACCTGGATGAAGGTCTTCAAACTGACCTCATACTATTGGACTTTTCGAAGGCATTTGATAAAGTTCCCCATCTTCGTCTCCTCCATAAGCTGAAGTACTACGGCATCGATGGCAGTGCACTTACCTGGATCAGCAACTTCCTTCAGGGTAAAGTCCAGAAAGTTGTCCTGGAGGGGGAGTCGTCAGCTCAATCCCCTGTGTCATCCGGCGTACCCCAGGGTACTGTCCTTGGCCCCCTTCTATTCTTGGCCTATATCAATGACCTCCCAGGCTGTATTTCTGAAGACTCCAGTGTTAGACTGTTTGCTGACGACAGTGCTATCTACCGTGTCATAAACAACATTGACGATGCCGACCAGCTCCAGCAGGACCTCTACACCATGCAGGAGTGGGAGAGGAAATGGCTCATGGAGTTCCATCCAGAGAAATGTCAAGTACTTCACATCACCAAACGTCGCAAACCGGTAAAGTTCACTTATTCCATCCACAACCACCCTCTGCAGGCAGTACCATCAGCTAAATACCAGTGGGTAGAACTCACTGACAACTTATCCTGGAACAGACATGTAGACACCACCTCCAAGAAGTGCTTGAGATCCCTTGGCTTCCTACGACGCAACTTGAGCAACTGCCCTCGTGAAGTAAAGACCCGCTGCTATACCACCCTTGTGCGGCCTATTGCTGAGTATGCCAGTTGCGTATTGGACCCTTCCACAAAAAGGAACATCACCAAAATTGAATCTGTCCAGCGTAGTGCTGCCCGGTACATCATGAATAACTACTCCAGAGACAGCAGTGTCAACACCATGCTGAGTAAACTGGGTTGGGATCGAGTCTCTACAACACCGAAGAGCCATCTCCAAAGTTACAATGATGTACCGGATCACCAACAAACTCATCGACATCCCAGACAACCACCTTATCCCGGTCAACTCATCTACCAGAGGCAACAGCCAGAAATTCCTCATCCCACCCACCCGTACAACCTTACTGAAGGGCTCCTTCTTCCCAGACACCATCCGCCTGTGGAACTCACTGCCCCAACAAGTTGTTGAGTCACCAACCCTGGATGTCTTCAAGACCAGAGTGAACGGTGTCACCTTCAGATAACTAACCTGTCCCAAAATAGCTGTTTTTTTACTGGCACATATTTGTCTTTTTATGCCTCGAGTTATGTCTGCACCTGCTTGTTTGCACTTCAACCAATGTGCGAGTATACTCCAGCGGAGGTTTCTGCACAGTATAGGAAGATGATGATGATGATTGGCAATAGTTCCTTAGTCATGTTGTTAGTGTGATTGCAGGTCAACTCGCCCCCTGGCCGACTCGCCTCTTACCGACTCGCCCCCTGACCGACTCGACCCCTGACCGACTTGACCCTTACAAGCTCGCCCCCTGGCTGACTCGCCTCCTAGCTGACTCGCCCCCTCGCCAACTCGCCTCCTAGCCGACTCGCCCCCTGACCGACTCGCCCCCTGACCGACTCGCCCCCTTAAAAATTATGCACCGTACGGGGACATCGTGAAATAAAAATAAAGACAGTGGAGCACATTGCCCGGTCGCAACGTGAAACTTAATGGAGCCAAATTACTCAAACGCAAGTTTTAAGGATTTCCGATACCAATGCAAAAAACTATTGATCCTTGTATTAAGAATTTGGGTTGGAAACACCTTAGCACAACCTTACCGATGTAGCGCAGCGTGATTTTTCGCGGAGTGCCCGTGGCATAGGGCCCGTTGGCCATGTGCGCGTAGTAGCGTTCACAGTGACTGCCGGCGGGCACGGCAGGTACCGGTGGGTGCCGGCGCGCGACAGCTACAGGTACCCGGTACGGTGGGTGCCGGCGCGCGGCAGGTATACCCCCGTTCACCGTTTGTCAATGACATAACGTTATAATTGTAAATCTCGACTCTGGGTCCTCAGTTTCATTAACAAATATTTTTCAGAATAAATGATGTATATTTGCAAATCAAAAAAATGTTTTTCATATTTTTGGTTTAATGGTGTTCTTATCAAACATACCGAACGGTTTTGAAAAAGTTATAAAAGAGGCTCAGAAATGGAACTTTCAGAACCAAATTTTGAATTGGGCAATAAAAGAGGCTAAGAAATGGAACTTTCAGAACCAAATTTTGATTTGGGCAATAAACTCAGATAACGAAGCTGATTTGCTGGACCATCTGTCTTTCCCTCCACTGTCTTTATTTTTTTTTTTACGATGTCCCTGTACGGTGCATCATTTTCCAGGGGGCGAGTCGGTCAGGGGGCGAGTCGGTCAGGGGGCGAGTCGGTCAGGGGGCGAGTCAGCTAGGAGGCGAGTTGGCAAGGGGGCGAGTCAGCTAGGGGGCGAGTCGGCCAGGGGGCGAGCTTGTAAGGGGCGACTCGGTCAAGGGGCGAGTCGGTCAGGGGACGAGTCGGTAAGGGGCGAGTCGGGCAGGGGGCAAGTTGACCTGACACCGTTAGTGTTACTGTTACTTGTGTTAGCCCTAGCCCAGGTTGGACGAAGTCTTCATTGCATTACGACTAACGTCCAGGATGAGAATTCTCTACATAAGACCACTCACAATTTGGACCAGATTTTGTTACGTTTTTCCTCGTTACAGAAGCTTATTTCACGCCTACATTCTCTGTGTGTCCTTAGTCCGAGTAACTTGGACCCAACTTATCGCCTTTTTTAACATTTGGACATGGTCTGGCGATAGTAGGGTCCAAGCTAATACCGCGAGCTGGACAACACCGTCCCATTTTCCAACAAAAAACATCAGATTTCACCTTCAAAACGACCTCCAAATTACTAGATATGCCACCTGAGATACAAGTAGACATCGATAATTAAGAAGGTTGTACTAAAGTTTACTTACGATCCGGAAAAAAAGTGAAATTTTCCGTTCATTTCGGAGAGCTCCCCTCGGGATCTTGAACACGTTAAATTTTCGATCGTGTTTAATGTTTGAACGACGCGATTTCTTCTACATGCCCAGCGTACTTTCGATGGTCCCTGTATCCCGAGTGCGATTCCGTTACCGAGCACGCGCGATGCATCGATTATAATAATGAGTCACGTTTGTAAACACATACATGTGCATTTCGAACTGTAAAAGGGAATCGGGAACCAGCTTGAACTGGTATCCGCCATAAAAGCTGCGCTAGTTCCCGACTCCTTATTATCGTTTGAAATGCACATGTGTTTACAAACGTGATCCATTCTACTCATTGTCATAATCGATGCATCGCGCGCGCTCAGTAACGGAATCGCACTTTTTTAACATTCGGACATGGTCTGGCGATAGTAAGGTCCAAGCTAATACCGCGAGCTGGACAACACCGTCCCAAAAACCAACATTTTCCAACAAAAATCATCAGATTTCACCCTCAAAACGGCCTCCAAATTACTAGATATGCTAGATATGATTATGAAAAAAAATGGGGTCAGGTTGCAACATTTTTTCAGCTATTATCACCATGCATGTCACTTCAACCTAGAGTGACGTAGGCCCATCCGGTCTTTCAGCATTACTTTTGCTATTTATTTTATACGTCTTCTTTTTTCTCTCAGCTGGCGGCTAGCTTCACTATTGCTGTGCTGTACGTTCAGCGCAGCATTACAATACCGAGGCCACACTAGTGGGGCTAGCTGGCGGCCAATCACCATCACTTAGCTTGAGTAACTCCAGCTCCAATGCTCTAATGCAACAGGCTAAAGTTATGAATATTTTTGTAAGTACAGTGGCGATAAATTACGTAATGTTATTGTTATGATGTCATGAATATTTGAATTTCTTTTTTTTTTGGTCACTCTATAGTATTAGGCTGTGGTGCTTGAAGGCAAGTATTGGAAGCGAACTCTCAGCACAGTCATCTGAGAATACCAGAAGAGGAGGATCTTCTGTCAAAAAAAATTGCAGATGATGGAACCCTCTACTTCACTCAATGGCCTACCAGAGGTAATCCAGTTCTCTAGATCAGTGGTGGGAGAAATCAAAGATTTCAAAATCTGGTATCCTAATTTTCTTCAAACTGAATAATGGTTTTTCGATTTCACCGGATGTTAATTCCAATTCAGCTCACAGTCATGCACAACAAAAAGTGATGAGTGAGATGCCGCATGTGAAATAACCTCCCAATGATTGGGAATAGTTGCAGGATTCAATGACCACTGGACCTTTCTTTACAAAAACCCCACATCTGTAATGGTGAAAAAATGGGTAGGAACTCTCAGATAATCAAATAGACAGCTTATTCATATACCAAGAGGACTGTTAGAGAGTGAATGCAGTTACAATCAGAGACCATGGAGCAAATTGGGGGATGTTCCAGTTGTATTCTTTAGCGTGTCTCATAATAAGTGGAAGGCTTAATTTTATTTAGGATTCATTTCAGATATCCGGTTTCTAAAATCAAACTGAATAGTGGAATTCAAACCGAATGTAAAAAAATCCGGATTTAAATCCCACCACTGCTCTACATTGTTTACAAAATGTGCCCCCTTTATAGAATTTTAGGTTTCTGAAACGAAGTATCAATATAGTTTGGACAAAGTGAACCAAGATTTCTTTTTTGGAACCCATTAAGCCTGAGTCGCCACGGCATCAGCAGGAGTCCTTACAGCTGCAGCTTCAACAGCAGC
>NW_024037073.1:18602906-18625186 GCF_015706575.1 Patiria miniata | reverse complement strand
AAAATCTAAAATTCCCACCCTGGATTTGAACCCGCAACCTTCGATTTAGAGTCAGCAGTCCATACCATTGGACTAAGCATAATTTCACACTTTTTAGTGGTTACGAAATTAACTATTAAGTTTCAATTTACCCCAAAAGAAATAAATTTTAAAATCTAAAATGCCACACTGGATTTGAACCCGCAACCTTCAGATTTAGAGTCAGTAGTCCATACCATTGGACTAAGCACAATTTCACACTTATTAATGGTTACGAAATTACCTATAAAGTTTCAATTTCCCAAAAAGAACTAAGATTTTAAAATCTAAAATTCTACCCTGGATTTGAACCCGCAACCTTCAGATTAAGAGTCAGCAGTCCGTACCATTGGACTGCGCATAATTTCACACTTTATAGTGGTTACGAAATTAACTATAAAGTTTCAATTTACCCAAAAGAAATAAAATTTTAAAATCTAAAATTCCCACCCTGGATTTGAACCCGCAACCTTCGGATTTAGAGTCAGCAGTCCATACCATTGGACTGAGCATAATTTCACACTTTTTAGTGGTTACGAAATTGGCTATTCAGTTTCAATTTACCCCAAAAGAAATAAAATTTAAAATCTAAATTCCCACCAGGATTTGAACCCGCAACCTTCAGATTTAGAGTCAGCAGTCCGTACCATTGGACTAAGCATAATTTCACACTTTTTAGTGGTTACAAATTAACTATAATGTTTCAATTTACCCCAAAAGAAATCAAATTTTTAAATCTAAATAATTCCCACTCTGGATTTGAACCACAACCTTCAGATTGAGAGGCAGCAGTCCATACCATTGGACTGACATAATTTCACACTTTTTAGTGGTTACGAAATTAACTATAAAGTTTCAATTTACCCAAAAGAACTAAAATTAAAATCTAAATTCCCACCCTGGATTTGAACCCGCAACCTTCAGATTAAGAGTCAGCAGTCCGTACCATTGGACTAAGCATAATTTCACACTTTTTAATGGTTACGAAATTAGCTATAAAGTTTCAATTTACCCCAAAAGAAATAAAATTTTAAAATCTAAAATTCCCACTCTGGATTTGAACCAACAACCTTCAGATTGAGAGTCAGTAGTCCATACCATTGGACTAAGCACAATTTCACACTTATTAATGGTTACGAAATTAACTATAAAGTTTCAATTTCCCAAAAAGAAATAACATTTTAAAATCTAGAATTCCCACCCTGGATTTGAACCAGCAACCTCCAGATTGATAGTCAGCAGTCCATACCATTGGACTAAGCATAATTTCACACTTTTTAGTGGTTACGAAATTACTATTAAGTTTCAATTTACCCCAAAAGAAATAAATTTTAAAATCTAAAATGCCACACTGGATTTGAACCCGCAACCTTCAGATTTAGAGTCAGCAGTCCGTACCATTGGACTAAGAGTATTTCACACTTTTAGTGGTTACGAAATTTACTATAAAGATTCAATTTCCCCCAAAAGAAATAAAACTTGAAAATCTAAAATTCCTACCCTGGATTTGAACCCGCAACCTTCAGATTTAGAGTCAGCAGTCCATACCATTGGACTAAGCATAATTTCACACTTTTTAGCTGGTTACGAAATTCACTATCAAGTTTCAATTTACCCCAAAAGAAATAAAATTCCTACCGGATTTGAACCCGCAACCTTCAGATTTAGAGTCAGCAGTCCATACCATTGGACTGAGCATAATTTCACACTTTTTAGTGGTTACGAATTCACTATAAAGTTTCAATTTATCCCAAAAGAAATAAATTTTAAAATCTAAAATTCCCACTCTGGATTTGAACCCGCAACCTTCAGATTGAGAGTCAGTAGTCCATACCATTGGACTAAGCACAATTTCACACTTATTAGTGGTAACGAAATTACCTATAAAGTTTCAATTTACACAAAAAGAAATAAAATTTTAAAATCTAGAATTCCCACCCTGGATTTGAACCAGCAACCTTCAGATTGAGAGTCAGCAGTCCATACCATTGGACTAAGCATAATTTCACACTTTTTAGTGGTTACGAAATTAACTATTAAGTTTCAATTACCCAAAAGAAATAAAATTTTAAAATCTAAAATTCCACCCTGGATTTGAACCCGCAACCTTCAGATTAAGAGTCAGCAGTCCGTACCATTGGACTAAGCATAATTTCACACTTTTTAGCGGTTACGAAATTAGCTATAAAGTTTCAATTTACCCCAAAAGAAATCAAATTTTAAAATCTAAAATTCCCACTCTGGATTTGAACCCGCAACCTTCAGATTGAGAGTCAGTAGTCCATACCATTGGACTAAGCACAATTTCACACTTATTAATGGTTACGAAATTACCTATAAAGTTTCAAATTTCCCAAAAAAAATAACATTTTAAAATCTAGAATTCCCACCCTGGATTTGAACCCGCAACCTTCAGATTGAGAGTCAGCAGTCCATACCATTGGACTAAGCATAATTTCACACTTTTTAGTGGTTACGAAATTAACTAATAAGTTTCAATTTACCCCAAAAGAAATAAATTTTAAAATCTAAATTCCCACTCTGGATTTGAACCCGCAACCTTCAGATTGAGAGTCAGCAGTCCGTACCATTGGACTAAGCATAATTTCACACTTTTTAGTGGTTACGAAATTTACTATAAAGATTCAATTTCCCCAAAAGAAATAAAACTTGAAAATCTAAATTCCTACCTGGATTTGAACCCGCAACCTTCAGATTGAGAGTCAGTAGTCCATACCATTGGACTAAGCACAATTTCACACTTATTAGTGGTTACGAAATTACCTATAAGTTTCAAATTTCCCAAAAGAAATAACATTTTAAAATCTAAGAATCCCACTCTGGATTTGAACCCGCAACCTTCAGATTGAGAGTCAGCAGTCCATACCATTGGACTGGCATAATTTCACACTTTTTAGTGGTTACGAAATTAACTATAAAGTTTCAATTACCCAAAAGAACTAAAATTTTAAAATCTAAAATTCCCACCCTGGATTTGAACCCGCAACCTTCAGATTAAGAGTCAGCAGTCCGTACCATTGGACTAAGCATAATTTCACACTTTTTAGTGGTTACGAAATTAGCTATAAAGTTTCAATTTACCCAAAAGAAATATAAATTTTAAAATCTAAATTCCCACTCTGGATTTGAACCCGCAACCTTCAGATTGAGAGTCAGTAGTCCATACCATTGGACTAAGCACAATTTCACACTTTAATGGTTACGAAATTACCTATAAAGTTTCAATTTCCCAAAAGAAATAAATTTTAAAATCTAGAATTCCCACCCTGGATTTGAACCAGCAACCTTCAGATTGAGAGTCAGCAGTCCATACCATTGGACTAAGCATAATTTCACACTTTTTAGTGGTTACGAAATTAACTATAAAGTTTCAATTTACCCCAAAAGAAATAAATTTTAAAATCTAAAAATGCCCACTGGATTTGAACCCGCAACCTTCAGATTTAGAGTCAGCAGTGCAACCATTGGACTAAGCGTAATTTCACACTTTTTAGTGGTTACGAAATTTACTATAAAGTTTCAATTTCCCAAAAAGAAATAAAACTTGAAAATCTAAAATTCCTACCCTGGATTTGAACCCGCAACCTTCAGATTTAGAGTCAGCAGTCCATACCATTGGACTAAGCATAATTTCACACTTTTAGTGGTTACGAAATTACTATAAAGTTTCAATTTACCCCAAAAGAAATAAATTTTAAAATCTAAAATTCCCACTCTGGATTTGAACCCGCAACCTTCAGATTGAGAGTCAGTAGTCCATACCATTGGACTAAGCACAATTTCACACTTTTTAGTGGTTACGAAATTAACTATTAAGTTTCAATTTACCCAAAAGAAATAAAATTTTAAAATCTAGAATTCCCACCCTGGATTTGAACCCGCAACCTTCAGATTGAGAGTCAGTAGTCCATACCATTGGACTAAGCATAATTTCACACTTTTTAGTGGTTACGAAATTAACTATAAAGTTTCAATTTACCCCAAAAGAAATAAATTTTAAAATCTAAAATGCCCACTGGATTTGAACCCGCAACCTTCAGATTTAGAGTCAGCAGTCCAACCATTGGACTAAGCATAATTTCACACTTTTTAGTGGTTACGAAATTTACTATAAATTTCATTTACCCAAAAAGAAATAAAATTTGAAAATCTAAAATTCCCACCCTGGATTTGAACCCGCAACCTTCAGATTTAGAGTCAGCAGTCCATACCATTGGACTAAGCATAATTTCACACTTTTTAGTGGTTACGAAATTCACTATAAAGTTTCAATTTCCCCAAAAGAAATCAAATTTTAAAATCTAAAATTCCCACTCTGGATTTGAACCGCAACCTTCAGATTGAGAGTCATAGTCCATACCATTGGACGAAGCACAATTTCACACTTTTTAGTGGTTACGAAATTAACTATTAAGTTTCAATTTACCCAAAAGAACTAAAATTTTAAAATCTGGAATTCCCACCTGGATTTGAACCCGCAACCTTCAGATTGAGAGTCAGTAGTCCATACCATGGGACTGCGCATAATTTCACACTTTTTAGTGGTTACGAAATTAACTATAAAGTTTCAATTTACCCAAAAAGAAATAAAATTTAAAAATCTTAAATTCCCACAAAAATTTGAACCCACAACCTTCAGATTTAGAGTCAGCAGTCCATACCATTGGACTGAGCATAATTTCACACTTTTTAGTGTGGTTACGAAATTAGCTATAAAGTTTCAATTTACCCCAAAAGAAATAAATTTTAAAATCTAAAATTCCCCACTATGGATTTGAACCCGCAACCTTCAGATTGAGAGTCAGTAGTCCATACCATTGGACTAAGCGTAATTTCACACTTATTAATGGTTACGAAATTATCTATAAAGTTTCAAATTTCCCAAAAAGAAATACATTTTAAAATCTAGAATTCCCACCCTGGATTTGAACCAGCAACCTTCAGATTGAGAGTCAGCAGTCCATACCATTGGACTAAGCATAATTTCACACTTTTTGGTTACGAAATTAACTATTAAGTTTCAATTTACCCAAAAGAAATAATTTTAAAATCTAAAATGCCAAACTGGATTTGAACCCGCAACCTTCAGATTTAGAGTCAGCAGTCCATACCATTGGACTGAGCATAATTTCACACTTTTTAGTGGTTACGAAATTCACTATAAAGTTTCAATTTATCCCAAAAGAAATAAAATTTTAAAATCTAAAATTCCCACTCTGGATTTGAACCCGCAACCTTCAGATTGAGAGTCAGTAGTCCATACCATTGGACTAAGCACAATTTCACACACTTATTAATGGTAACGAAATTACCTATAAAGTTTCAAATTTACACAAAAGAAATAACATTTTAAAATCTAAAATTCCCCCCTGGATTTGAACCAGCAACCTTCAGATTGAGAGTCAGCAGTCCATACCATTGGACTAAGCATAATTTCACACTTTTTAGTGGTTACGAAATTAACTATAAGTTTCAATTTACCCAAAAAGAACTAAAATTTTAAAATCTAAAATTCCCACCCTGGATTTGAACCCGCAACCTTCAGATTAAGAGTCAGCAGTCCGTACCATTGGACTAAGCATATTTCACACTTTTTAGTGTTACGAAATTAACTATAAAGTTTCAATTTACCCCAAAAGAAATAAAATTTTAAAATCTAAAATTCCCACTCTGGATTTGAACCCGCAACCTTCAGATTGAGAGTCAGCAGTCCATACCATTGGACTAAGCACAATTTCACACTTTTTATGGTTACGAAATTACCTATAAAGTTTCAAATTTCCCAAAAAGAAATAACATTTTAAAATCTAGAATTCCCACCCTGGATTTGAACCAGCAACCTTCAGATTGAGAGTCAGCAGTCCATACCATTGGACTAAGCATAATTTCACACTTTTTAGTGGTTACGAAATTAACTATAATGTTTCAATTTACCCCAAAAGAAATAAATTTTAAAATCTAAAATTCCCACTCTGGATTTGAACCCGCAACCTTCAGATTGAGAGTCAGCAGTCCGTACCATTGGACTAAGCGTAATTTCACACTTTTTAGTGGTTACGAAATTACTATAAAGTTTCAATTTCCCCAAAAAGAAATAAAATTTGAAAATCTAAAATCCCACCCTGGATTTGAACCCGCAACCTTCAGATTGAGAGTCAGTAGTCCATACCATTGGACTAAGCACAATTTCACACTTATTAATGGTAACGAAATTAACTATAAAGTTTCAATTTCCCAAAAAGAAATAACATTTTAAAATCTAGAATTCCACTCTGGATTTGAACCCGCAACCTTCAGATTGAGAGTCAGCAGTCCATACCATTGGACTAAGCATAATTTCACACTTTTAGTGGTTACGAAATTAACTATAAAGTTTCAATTTACCCAAAAGAACTAAATTTTAAAATCTAAAATTCCCACCCTGGATTTGAACCCGCAACCTTCAGATTAAGAGTCAGCAGTCCGTACCATTGGACTAAGCATAATTTCACACTTTTTAGTGGTTACGAAATTAACTATAAAGTTTCAATTTACCCAAAAGAAATAAAATTTTAAAATCTAAAATTCCCACTCTGGATTTGAACCCGCAACCTTCAGATTGAGAGTCAGCAGTCCATACCATTGGACTAAGCACAATTTCACACTTATTAATGGTTACGAAATTACCTATAAAGTTTCAATTTCCAAAAAGAAATAAATTTTAAAATCTAAAATTCCACCCTGGATTTGAACCAGCAACCCAGATTGAGAGTCAGCAGTCCATACCATTGGACTAAGCATAATTTCACACTTTTTAGTGGTTACGAAATTAACTATAAAGTTTCAATTTACCCCAAAGAAATAATTTTAAAATCTAAAAATGCCACACTGGATTTGAACCCGCAACCTTCAGATTTAGAGTCAGCAGTCCAAACCATTGGACTAAGCATAATTTCACACTTTTTAGTGGTTACGAAATTAACTATAAAGTTTCATTTCCCAAAAAGAAATAAAATTTTAAAATCTTAAATTCCCACCTGGATTTGAACCCGCAACCTTCAGATTTAGAGTCAGCAGTCCGTACCATTGGACTGAGCATGATTTCACACTTTTTAGTGGTTACGAAATTAACTATAAAGTTTCAATTTACCCCAAAAGAAATAAAATTTTAAAATCTAAAATCCCACTCTGGATTTGAACCCGCAACCTTCAGATTGAGAGTCAGCAGTCCATACCATTGGAAAGGCATAATTCACACTTTTTAGTGGTTACGAAATTAACTATAAAGTTTCAATTTACCCAAAAAGAACTAAAATTTTAAAATCTAAAATTCCCACCCTGGATTTGAACCCGCAACCTTCAGATTAAGAGTCAGCAGTCCGTACCATTGGACTGAGCATAATTTCACACTTTTAGTTGTTACGAAATTAACTATAAAGTTTCAATTTACCCCAAAAGAAATAAAATTTTAAAATCTAAAATTCCCACTCTGGATTTGAACCCGCAACCTTCAGATTGAGAGTCAGTAGTCCATACCATTGGACTAAGCACAATTTCACACTTATTAATGGTTACGAAATTACCTATAAAGTTTCAAATTTCCCAAAAAGAAATAACATTTTAAAATCTAGAATTCCCACGCTGGATTTGAACCCGCAACCTTCAGATTGAGAGTCAGCAGTCCATACCATTGGACTAAGCATAATTTCACACTTTTTAGTGGTTACGAAATTAACTATTAAGTTTCAATTTACCCCAAAGAAATAAATTTTAAAATCTAAACATGCCACACTGGATTTGAACCCGCAACCTTTGGATTTAGAGTCAGCAGTCCGTACCATTGGACTGAGCATAATTTCACACTTTTTAGTGGTTACGAAATTAGCTATAAAGTTTCAATTTACCCCAAAAAAATAAAATTTTAAAATCTAAAATTCCCACTCTGGATTTGAACCCGCAACCTTCTGATTGAGAGTCAGCAGTCCAAACCATTGGACTGCGCATAATTTCACACTTTTAGTGGTTACGAAATTAACTATTAAGTTTCAATTTACCCCAAAAGAAATAAATTTAAAATCTAAAAATGCCACACTGGATTTGAACCCGCAACCTTCAGATTTAGAGTCAGCAGTCCGTACCATTGGACTAAGCGTAATTTCACACTTTTTAGTGGTTACGAAATTACTATAAAGTTTCAATTTACCCAAAAAGAAATTAAACTTGAAAATCTAAAATTCCCACCCTGGATTTGAACCCGCAACCTTCGGATTTAGAGTCAGCAGTCCATACCATTGGACTAGCATAATTTCACACTTTTTAGTGGTTACGAAATTAACTATTAATTTCAATTTACCCCAAAAGAAATAAATTTTAAAATCTAAAAATGCCACACTGGATTTGAACCCGCAACCTTCAGATTTAGAGTCAGTAGTCCATACCATTGGACTAAGCACAATTTCACACTTATTAATGGTTACGAAATTACCTATAAAGTTTCAAATTTCCCAAAAAGAACTAAATTTTAAAATCTAAAATTCCTACCCTGGATTTGAACCCGCAACCTTCAGATTTAGAGTCAGCAGTCCGTACCATTGGACTGCGCATAATTTCACACTTTTAGTGGTTACGAAATTAACTATAAAGTTTCAATTTACCCAAAAAGAAATAAAATTTTAAAATCTAAAATTCCCACCCTGGATTTGAACCCGCAACCTTCAGATTTAGAGTCAGCAGTCCATACCATTGGACTGAGCATAATTTCACACTTTTTAGTGGTTACGAAATTGGCTATAAAGTTTCAATTTACCCCAAAAGAAATAAAATTTAAAATCTAGAATTCCCACCCTGGATTTGAACCCGCAACCTTCAGATTGAGAGTCAGCAGTCCATACCATTGGACTAAGCATAATTTCACACTTTTTAGTGGTTACGAAATTAACTATTAAGTTTCAATTTACCCCAAAAGAAATAAATTTTAAAATCTAAAATGCCACACTGGATTTGAACCCGCAACCTTCAGATTGAGAGTCAGTAGTCCATACCATTGGACTAAGCACAATTTCACACTTATAATGGTTACGAAATTACTATAAAGTTTCAATTTCCCAAAAGAAATAACATTTTAAAATCTAAAATTCCCACCCTGGATTTGAACCCGCAACCTTCAGATTGAGAGTCAGCAGTCCATACCATTGGACTAAGCATAATTTCACACTTTTTAGTGGTTACGAAATTAACTATTAAGTTTCAATTTACCCCAAAAGAAATAAATTTAAAATCTAAAATGCCACACTGGATTTGAACCCGCAACCTTCAGATTGAGAGTCAGCAGTCCATACCATTGGACTAAGCATAATTTCACACTTTTTAGTGGTTACGAAATTACCTATAAAGTTTCAATTTACCCAAAAGAAATAAAATTTTAAAATCTAAAATTCCCACCCTGGATTTGAACCCACAACCTTCAGATTAGAGTCAGCAGTCCGTACCATTGGACTGCACATAATTTCACACTTTATAGTGGTTACGAAATTAACTATAAAGTTTCAATTTACCCAAAAAGAAATAAAATTTTAAAATCTAAAATTCCCACTCTGGATTTGAACCCGCAACCTTCAGATTGAGAGTCATAGTCCATACCATTGGACTAAGCACAATTTCACACTTATTAATAGTAACGAAATTACCTATAAAGTTTTAAATTTCCCAAAAAGAATAACATTTTAAAATATAGAATTCCCACCCTGGATTTGAACCAGCAACTTTCAGATTGAGAGTCAGTCCATACCATTGGACTATGCATAATTTCACACTTTTTAGTGGTTACGAAATTAGCTATAAGTTTCAATTTACCCCAAAAGAAATAAAATTTTAAAATCTAAATTCCCACCTGGATTTGAACCTGCAACCTTCAGATTGAGAGTCAGCAGTCCATACCATTGGACTAAGCACAATTTCACACTTATTAATGGTTACGAAATTACCTATAAAGTTTCAAATTTCCCAAAAGAAATAACATTTTTAAAATCTAGAATTCCCACCCTGGATTTGAACCAGCAACCTTCAGATTGAGAGTCAGCAGTCCATACCATTGGACTAAGCATAATTTCACACTTTTTAGTGGTTACGAAATTAACTATTAAGTTTCAATTTACCCCAAAAGAAATAAATTTTAAAATCTAAAATGCCCCACTGGATTTGAACCCGCAACCTTCAGATTGAGATTCAGTAGTCCATACCATTGGACTAAGCACAATTTCACACTTTATAGTGGTTACGAAATTACCTATAAGTTTCAATTACCCAAAAGAACTAAGATTTTAAAATCTAAAATTCCCACCCTGGATTTGAACCCGCAACCTTCAGATTAAGAGTCAGCAGTCCGTACCATTGGACTGCGCATAATTTCACACTTTATTGTGGTTACGAAATTAACTATAAAGTTTCAATTTACCCCAAAAGAAATAAAATTTTAAAATCTAAAATTCCCACCAAAATTTGAACCTGCAACCTTCGGATTTAGAGTCAGCAGTCCATACCATTGGACTGAGCATAATTTCACACTTTTTAGTGGTCATGAAATTAGCTATTAAGTTTCAATTTACCCAAAAACAAATACAATTTTAAAATCTTAAATTCCCAACCTGGATTTGAACCCGCAACCTTCAGATTTAGAGTCAGCAGTCCGTACCATTGGACTAAGCATGATTTCACACTTTTAAGTGGTTACAAATTAACTATAATGTTTCAATTTACCCCAAAAGAAATAAAATTTTAAAATCTAAAATTCCTACCCTGGATTTGAACCCGCAACCTTCAGATTTAAAGTCAGCAGTCCATACCATGGGACTGCGCATAATTTCACACATTTTTAGTGGTTACGAAATTAACTATAAAGTTTCAATTTACCCAAAAAGAAATAAAATTTTAAAATCTAAATTCCCACCTGGATTTGAACCCGCAACCTTCAGATTTAGAGTCAGCAGTCCGTACCATAGGACTGAGCATGATTTCACACTTTTTAGTGTTACAAAATTAACTATAATGTTTCAATTTACCCCAAAAGAAATAAAATTTTAAAATCTAAATTCCCACTCTGGATTTGAACCCGCAACCTTCAGATTGAGAGTCAGCAGTCCATACCATTGGAATGGCATAATTACACACTTTTTAGTGGTTACGAAATTAACTATAAAGTTTCAATTTACCCAAAAGAACTAAAATTTTAAAATCTAAAATTCCCACCCTGGATTTGAACCCGCAACCTTCAGATTAAGAGTCAGCAGTCCGTACCATTGGACTGAGCATAATTTCACACTTTTTAGTTGTTACGAAATTAACTATAAAGTTTCAATTTACCCCAAAAGAAATACAATTTTAAAATCTTAAATTCCCACTCTGGATTTGAACCCGCAACCTTCAGATTGAGAGTCAGTAGTCCATACCATTGGACTAAGCACAATTTCACACTTATTATGGTTACGAAATTACCTATAAAGTTTCAAATTTCCCAAAAATAACATTTTAAAATCTAGAATTCCCACGCTGGATTTGAACCCGCAACCTTCAGATTGAGAGTCAGCAGTCCATACCATTGGACTAAGCATAATTTCACACTTTTTAGTGGTTACGAAATTAACTATTAAGTTTCAATTTACCCCAAAAGAAATAAATTTTAAAATCTAAATGCCACACTGGATTTGAACCCGCAACCTTCAGATTTAGAGTCAGCAGTCCGTACCATTGGACTGAGCATAATTTCACACTTTTAGTGGTTACGAAATTACTATAAAGTTTCAATTTACCCCAAAGAAATAAAATTTTAAAATCTAAAATTCCCACTCTGGATTTGAACCCGCAACCTTCTGATTGAGAGTCAGCAGTCCAAACCATTGGACTGCGCATAATTTCACACTTTTTAGTGGTTACGAAATTAACTATTAAGTTTCAATTTACCCCAAAGAAATCAATTTAAAATCTAAAATTCCACACTGGATTTGAACCCGCAACCTTCAGATTTAGAGTCAGCAGTCCGTACCATTGGACTAAGCATGATTTCACACTTTTAAGTGTTACAAAATTAACTATAATGTTTCAATTTACCCAAAAGAAATAAAATTTTAAAATCTAAAATTCCTACCCTGGATTTGAACCCGCAACCTTCAGATTTAAGTCAGCAGTCCATACCATGGACTGCGCATAATTTCACACATTTTTAGTGGTTACGAAATTAACTATAAAGTTTCAATTTACCCAAAAAGAATAAAAAATTTTAAAATCTTAAATTCCCACCTGGATTTGAACCCGCAACCTTCAGATTTAGAGTCAGCAGTCCGTACCATAGGACTGAGCATGATTTCACACTTTTAGTGGTTACAAAATTAACTATAATGTTTCAATTTACCCCAAAAGAAATAAAATTTTAAATCTAAAATTCCCACTCTGGATTTGAACCCGCAACCTTCAGATTGAGAGTCAGCAGTCCATACCATTGGAATGGCATAATTACACACTTTTTAGTGGTTACGAAATTAACTATAAAGTTTCAATTTACCCAAAAAGAACTAAAATTTTAAAATCTAAAATTCCCACCCTGGATTTGAACCCGCAACCTTCAGATTAAGAGTCAGCAGTCCGTACCATTGGACTGAGCATAATTTCACACTTTTTAGTTGTTACGAAATTAACTATAAAGTTCAATTTACCCCAAAAGAAATACAATTTTAAAATCTAAATTCCCACTCTGGATTTGAACCCGCAACCTTCAGATTGAGAGTCAGTAGTCCATACCATTGGACTAAGCACAATTTCACACTTATTAATGGTTACGAAATTACCTATAAAGTTTCAATTTCCCAAAAGAAATAACATTTTAAAATCTAGAATTCCCACGCTGGATTTGAACCCGCAACCTTCAGATTGAGAGTCAGCAGTCCATACCATTGGACTAAGCATAATTTCACACTTTTTAGTGGTTACGAAATTAACTATTAAGTTTCAATTTACCCAAAAGAAAATAATTTTAAAATCTAAACATGCCACACTGGATTTGAACCCGCAACCTTTGGATTTAGAGTCAGCAGTCCGTACCATTGGACTGAGCATAATTTCACACTTTTTAGTGGTTACGAAATTAGCTATAAAGTTTCAATTTACCCAAAAGAAATAAAATTTTAAAATCTAAAATTCCCACTCTGGATTTGAACCCGCAACCTTCTGATTGAGAGTCAGCAGTCCAAACCATTGGACTGCGCATAATTTCACACTTTTTAGTGGTTACGAAATTAACTATTAAGTTTCAATTTACCCCAAAAGAAATAAATTTAAAAATCTAAAAATCCACACTGGATTTGAACCCGCAACCTTCAGATTTAGAGTCAGCAGTCCGTACCATTGGACTAAGCGTAATTTCACACTTTTTAGTGGTTACGAAATTAACTATAAAGTTTCAATTTACCCCAAAAGAAATAAATTTAAAATCTTAAATTCCCAACCTGGATTTGAACCCGCAACCTTCAGATTTAGAGTCAGCAGTCCGTACCATTGGACTAAGCATAATTTCACACTTTTTAGTGGTTACAAAATTAACTATAAGTTTCAATTTACCCCAAAAGAAATCAAATTTTTAAATCTAAATTCCCACTCTGGATTTGAACCCACAAACTTCAGATTGAGAGTCAGCAGTCCATACCATTGGATAAGCATAATTTCACACTTTTTAGTGGTTACGAAATTAACTATAAAGTTTCAATTTACCCAAAAGAACTAAAATTTTAAAATCTAAAATTCCCACCCTGGATTTGAACCCGCAACCTTCAGATTAAGAGTCAGCAGTCCGTACCATTGGACTGAGCATAATTTCACACTTTTTAGTGGTTACGAAATTAACTATAAAGTTTCAATTTACCCCAAAAGAAATAAAATTTTAAAATCTAAAATTCCCACTCTGGATTTGAACCCGCAACCTTCAGATTGAGAGTCAGTAGTCCATACCATTGGACTAAGCACAATTTCACACTTATTAATGGTTACGAAATTACCTATAAAGTTTCAAATTCCCAAAAAGAAATAACATTTTAAAATCTAGAATTCCCACCCTGGATTTGAACCCGCAACCTTCAGATTGAGAGTCAGCAGTCCATACCATTGGACTAAGCATAATTTCACACTTTTTAGTGGTTACGAAATTAACTATTAAGTTTCAATTTACCCCAAAAGAAATAAATTTTAAAATCTAAAATTCCACACTGGATTTGAACCCGCAACCTTCAGATTTAGAGTCAGCAGTCCGTACCATTGGACTAAGCATAATTTCACACTTTTTAGTGGTTACGAAATTACTATAAAGTTTCAATTTACCCCAAAAGAAATAAAATTTTAAAATCTAAAATTCCCACTCTGGATTTGAACCCGCAACCTTCAGATTGAGAGTCAGCAGTCCATACCATTGGACTAAGCATAATTTCACACTTTTTAGTGGTTACGAAATTAACTATAAAGTTTCAATTTACCCCAAAAGAAATAAATTTAAAATCTAAAAATCCACACTGGATTTGAACCCGCAACCTTCAGATTTAGAGTCAGCAGTCCATACCATTGGACTAAGCATAATTTCACACTTTTTAGTGGTTACGAAATTAACTATAAAGTTTCAATTTACCCAAAAGAAATAAAATTTAAAATCTAAATTCCCACCAGGATTTGAACCCGCAACCTTCAGATTTAGAGTCAGCAGTCCGTACCATTGGACTAAGCATAATTTCACACTTTTTAGTGGTTACGAAATTACTATAAAGTTTCAATTTACCCAAAAGAAATAAATTTTAAAATCTAAAATTCCCACTCTGGATTTGAACCACAACCTTCAGATTGAGAGTCAGCAGTCCATACCATTGGACTAAGCATAATTTCACACTTTTAGTGGTTACGAAATTAACTATAAAGTTTCAATTTACCCAAAAAGAAATAAAATTTTAAAATCTAAATTCCCACCCTGGATTTGAACCCGCAACCTTCAGATTGAGAGTCAGCAGTCCATACCATTGGACTAAGCATAATTTCACACTTTTTAGTGGTTACGAAATTAACTATTAAGTTTCAATTTACCCCAAAAGAAATAAATTTTAAAATCTAAAATGCCACACTGGATTTGAACCCGCAACCTTCAGATTTAGAGTCAGCAGTCCGTACCATTGGACTGAGCATAATTTCACACTTTTTAGTGGTTACGAAATTAGCTATAAAGTTTCAATTTACCCCAAAAGAAATAAAATTTTAAAATCTAAATTCCCACTCTGGATTTGAACCCGCAACCTTCAGATTGAGAGTCAGCAGTCCAAACCATTGGACTGCGCATAATTTCACACTTTTTAGTGGTTACGAAATAACTATATAAGTTTCAATTTACCCCAAAAAAATCAATTTAAAATCTAAAATTCCACACTGGATTTGAACCCGCAACCTTCAGATTTAGAGTCAGCAGTCCGTACCATTGGACTAAGCATAATTTCACACTTTTTAGTGGTTACGAAATTAACTATAAAGTTTCAATTTACCCAAAAGAAATAAAATTTAAAATCTAAAATTCCCACCCTGGATTTGAACCCGCAACCTTCAGATTTAGAGTCAGCAGTCCGTACCATTGGACTAAGCATAATTTCACACTTTTTAGTGGTTACGAAATTTAACTATAAAGTTTCAATTTACCCCAAAAAAATCAATTTTTAAATCTATAATTCCCACCTGGATTTGAACCCGCAACCTTCAGATTGAGAGTCAGCAGTCCATACCATTGGACTAAGCATAATTTCACACTTTTTAGTGGTTACGAAATTAACTATAAAGTTTCAATTTACCCAAAAAGAACTAAAATTTTAAAATCTAAAATTCCCACCCTGGATTTGAACCCGCAACCTTCAGATTAGAGTCAGCAGTCCGTACCATTGGACTAAGCATAATTTCACACTTTTTAGTGGTTACGAAATTACTATAAAGTTTCAATTTACCCCAAAAGAAATAAAATTTTAAATCTAAAATTCCCACTCTGGATTTGAACCGCAACCTTCAGATTGAGAGTCAGTAGTCCATACCATTGGACTAAGCACAATTTCACACTTATTAGTGGTTACGAAATTAACTATAAAGTTTCAATTTACCCAAAAAGAAATAACATTTTAAAATCTAGAATTCCCACCCTGGATTTGAACCAGCAACCTCCAGATTGAGAGTCAGCAGTCCATACCATTGGACTAAGCATAATTTCACACTTTTTAGTGGTTACGAAATTAACTATAAGTTTCAATTTACCCCAAAAGAAATAAATTTTAAAATCTAAAATGCCACACTGGATTTGAACCCGCAACCTTCAGATTTAGAGTCAGCAGTCCGTACCATTGGACTAAGAGTAATTTCACACTTTTTAGTGGTTACGAATTTACTATAAAGATTCAATTTCCCAAAAAGAAATAAAACTTGAAAATCTAAAATTCCTACCCTGGATTTGAACCCGCAACCTTCAGATTTAGAGTCAGCAGTCCATACCATTGGACTAAGCATAATTTCACACTTTTTAGTGGTTACGAAATTCACTATAAAGTTTCAATTTACCCCAAAAGAAAATAAAATTCCTACCCCTGGATTTGAACCCGCAACCTTCAGATTTAGAGTCAGCAGTCCATACCATTGGACTGAGCATAATTTCACACTTTTTAGTGGTTACGAAATTCACTATAAAGTTTCAATTATCCCAAAAGAAATAAAATTTTAAAATCTAAAATTCCCACTCTGGATTTGAACCCGCAACCTTCAGATTGAGAGTCAGTAGTCCATACCATTGGACTAAGCACAATTTCACACTTATTAGTGGTTACGAAATTACTATAAAGTTTCAATTTCACCAAAAAGAAATAAATTTTAAAATCTAGAATTCCCACCCTGGATTTGAACCAGCAACCTTCAGATTGAGAGTCAGCAGTCCATACCATTGGACTAAGCATAATTTCACACTTTTTAGTGGTTACGAAATTACTATTAAGTTTCAATTTACCCAAAAAGAACTAAAATTTTAAAATCTAAAATTCCACCCTGGATTTGAACCCGCAACCTTCAGATTAAGAGTCAGCAGTCCGTACCATTGGACTAAGCATAATTTCACACTTTTTAGCGGTTACGAAATTAGCTATTAAGTTTCAATTTACCCCAAAAGAAATCAAATTTTAAAATCTAAAATTCCCACTCTGGATTTGAACCCGCAACCTTCAGATTGAGAGTCAGTAGTCCATACCATTGGACTAAGCACAATTTCACACTTATTAATGGTTACGAAATTACCTATAAAGTTTCAAATTCCCAAAAAGAAATAACATTTTAAAATCTAGAATTCCCACCCTGGATTTGAACCAGCAACCTTCAGATTGAGAGTCAGCAGTCCATACCATTGGACTAAGCATAATTTCACACTTTTTAGTGGTTACGAAATTAACTATAAAGTTTCAATTTACCCCAAAAGAAATAAATTTAAAATCTAAATTCCCACTCTGGATTTGAACCCGCAACCTTCAGATTGAGAGTCAGCAGTCCGTACCATTGGACTAAGCATAATTTCACACTTTTTAGTGGTTACGAAATTTACTATAAAGATTCAATTTCCCCAAAAAGAAATAAATTTGAAAATCTAAATTCCTACCCTGGATTTGAACCCGCAACCTTCAGATTGAGAGTCAGTAGTCCATACCATTGGACTAAGCCAAATTTCACACTTATTAATGGTAACGAAATTACCTATAAAGTTTCAAATTTCCCAAAAGAAATAACATTTTAAAATCTAGAAATTCCCACTCTGGATTTGAACCCGCAACCTTCAGATTGAGAGTCAGCAGTCCATACCATTGGACTGGCATAATTTCACACTTTTTAGTGGTTACGAAATTAACTATAAAGTTTCAATTTACCCAAAAAGAAATAAAATTTAAAATCTAAAATTCCCACCCTGGATTTGAACCCGCAACCTTCAGATTAAGAGTCAGCAGTCCGTACCATTGGACTAAGCATAATTTCACACTTTTTAGTGGTTACGAAATTAGCTATAAAGTTTCAATTTACCCCAAAAGAAATAAAATTTAAAATCTAAAATTCCCACTCTGGATTTGAACCCGCAACCTTCAGATTGAGAGTCAGTAGTCCATACCATTGGACTAAGCACAATTTCACACTTATTAATGTTACGAAATTACTATAAAGTTTCAAATTTCCCAAAAGAAATAACATTTTAAAATCTAGAATTCCCACCCTGGATTTGAACCAGCAACCTCCAGATTGAGAGTCAGCAGTCCATACCATTGGACTAAGCATAATTTCACACTTTTTAGTGGTTACGAAATTAACTATAAAGTTTCAATTTACCCCAAAAGAAATAAATTTTAAAATCTAAAATGCCACACTGGATTTGAACCCGCAACCTTCAGATTTAGAGTCAGCAGTGCAAACCATTGGACTAAGCGTAATTTCACACTTTTTAGTGGTTACGAATTACTATAAAGATTCAATTTCCCCAAAAGAAATAAAACTTGAAAATCTAAAATTCCCACCCTGGATTTGAACCCGCAACCTTCAGATTTAGAGTCAGCAGTCCATACCATTGGACTAAGCATAATTTCACACTTTTTAGTGGTTACGAAATTCACTATAAAGTTTCAATTTACCCCAAAGAAATCAAATTTTAAAATCTAAAATTCCCACTCTGGATTTGAACCCGCAACCTTCAGATTGAGAGTCAGTAGTCCATACCATTGGACTAAGCACAATTTCACACTTTTTAGTGGTTACGAAATTAACTATTAAGTTTCAATTTACCAAAAAAAACTAAAATTTTAAAATCTAGAATTCCCACCCTGGATTTGAACCCGCAACCTTCAGATTGAGAGTCAGTAGTCCATACCATTGGACTAAGCATAATTTCACACTTTTTAGTGGTTACGAAATTAACTATAAAGTTTCAATTTACCCAAAAGAAATAAATTTTAAAATCTAAAATGCCACACTGGATTTGAACCCGCAACCTTCAGATTTAGAGTCAGCAGTCCAAACCATTGGACTAAGCATAATTTCACACTTTTAGTGGTTACGAAATTTACTATAAAGATTCAATTTCCCAAAAAGAAATAAAATTGAAAATCTAAATTCCTACCCTGGATTTGAACCCGCAACCTTCAGATTTAGAGTCAGCAGTCCATACCATTGGACTAAGCATAATTTCACACTTTTTAGTGGTTACGAAATTAACTATAAAGTTTCAATTTACCCCAAAAGAAATAAATTTTAAAATCTAAAATTCCCACTCTGGATTTGAACCCGCAACCTTCAGATTGAGAGTCAGTAGTCCATACCATTGGACGAAGCATAATTTCACACTTTTTAGTGGTTACGAAATTAACTATTAAGTTTCAATTTACCCAAAAAGACTAAAATTTTAAAATCTAAATTCCCACCCTGGATTTGAACCCGCAACCTTCAGATTGAGAGTCAGCAGTCCATACCATGGGACTGAGCATAATTTCACACTTTTTTAGTGGTTACGAAATTAACTATAAAGTTTCAATTTACCCAAAAAGAAATAAATTTTAAAATCTTAAATTCCCCACAAAAATTGAACCCACAACCTTCAGATTTAGAGTCAGCAGTCCATACCATTGGACTGAGCATAATTTCACACTTTTTAGTGGTTACGAAATTAACTATAAAGTTTCAATTTACCCCAAAAGAAATAAAATTTTAAAATCTAAAATTCCCACTATGGATTTGAACCCGCAACCTTCAGATTGAGAGTCAGCAGTCCATACCATTGGACTAAGCATAATTTCACACTTTTTAGTGGTTACGAAATTAACTATAAAGTTTCAATTTCCCAAAAAGAAATAAAATTTTAAAATCTAAATTCCCACCCTGGATTTGAACCCGCAACCTTCAGATTTAGAGTCAGCAGTCCATACCATTGGACTGCATAATTTCACACTTTTTAGTGGTTACGAAATTAACTATTAAGTTTCAATTTACCCCAAAAGAAATAAATTTTAAAATCTAAAATTCCCAAACTGGATTTGAACCCGCAACCTTCAGATTTAGAGTCAGCAGTCCATACCATTGGACTGAGCATAATTTCACACTTTTTAGTGGTTACGAAATTCACTATAAAGTTTCAATTTATCCCAAAAGAAATAAAATTTTAAATCTAAAATTCCCACTGGATTTGAACCCGCAACCTTCAGATTGAGAGTCAGTAGTCCATACCATTGGACTAAGCACAATTAATTTCACACTTATTAATGGTTACGAAATTACCTATAAAGTTTCAATTTTCCCAAAAAGAAATAACATTTTAAAATCTAGAATTCCCACCCTGGATTTGAACCAGCAACCTTCAGATTGAGAGTCAGCAGTCCATACCATTGGACTAAGCATAATTTCACACTTTTTAGTGGTTACGAAATTAACTATTAAGTTTCAATTTACCCAAAAGAACTAAAATTTTAAAATCTAAAATTCCCACCCTGGATTTGAACCCGCAACCTCCAGATTGAGAGTCAGCAGTCCATACCATTGGACTAAGCATAATTTCACACTTTTTAGTGGTTACGAAATTAACTATAAAGTTTCAATTTACCCCAAAGAAATAAAATTTAAAATCTAAAATTGCACACTGGATTTGAACCCGCAACCTTCAGATTTAGAGTCAGCAGTCCAACCATTGGACTAAGCATAATTTCACACTTTTTAGTGGTTACGAAATTACTATAAAGTTTCAATTTCCCCAAAAAGAAATAAAATTTAAAATCTAAAATTCCCACCCTGGATTTGAACCCGCAACCTTCAGATTTAGAGTCAGCAGTCCATACCATTGGACTAAGCATAATTTCACACTTTTTAGTGGTTACGAAATTCCTATAAAGTTTCAATTTACCCCAAAAGAAATAAAATTTTAAAATCTAAAATTCCCACTCTGGATTTGAACCCGCAACCTTCAGATTGAGAGTCAGTAGTCCATACCATTGGACTAAGCACAATTTCACACTTTTTAGTGGTTACGAAATTAACTATTAAGTTTCAATTTACCCAAAAAGAAATAAATTTTAAAATCTAGATTCCCACCCTGGATTTGAACCCGCAACCTTCAGATTGAGAGTCAGTAGTCCATACCATTGGACTAAGCACAATTTCACACTTATTAATGGTTACGAAATTACCTATAAGTTTCAATTTCCCAAAAGAAATAACATTTTAAAATCTAGAATTCCCACCCTGGATTTGAACCACAACCTTCAGATTGAGAGTCAGCAGTCCATACCATTGGACTAAGCATAATTTCACACTTTTAGTGGTTACGAAATTAACTATTAAGTTTCAATTTACCCCCAAAAATATTAATTTTAAAATCTAAAAATGCCACACTGGATTTGAACCCGCAACCTTCAGATTTAAAGTCAGCAGTCCATACCATTGGGACTAAGCATAATTTCACACTTTTTAGTGGTTACGAAATTAACTATAAAGTTTCAATTTACCCAAAAGAAATAAAATTTTAAAATCTTAAATTCCCACCTGGATTTGAACCCGCAACCTTCAGATTTAGAGTCAGCAGTCCGTACCATTGGACTGAGCATAATTTCACACTTTTTAGTGGTTACAAAATTAACTATAATGTTTCAATTTACCCCAAAAGAAATAAAATTTTAAAATCTAAAATTCCCACTCTGGATTTGAACCCGCAACCTTCAGATTGAGAGTCAGCAGTCCATACCATTGGAATGCATAATTACACACTTTTTAGTGGTTACGAAATAACTATAAAGTTTCAATTTACCCAAAAGAACTAAAATTTTAAAATCTAAAATTCCCACCCTGGATTTGAACCCGCAACCTTCAGATTAGAGTCAGCAGTCCGTACCATTGGACTGAGCATAATTTCACACTTTTTAGTTGTTACAAAATTAACTATAAAGTTTTCAATTTACCCCAAAAGAAATACAATTTTAAAATCTTAAATTCCCACTCTGGATTTGAACCCGCAACCTTCAGATTGAGAGTCAGTAGTCCATACCATTGGACTAAGCACAATTTCACACTTATTAATGGTTACGAAATTACCTATAAAGTTTCAAATTTCCCAAAAGAAATAACATTTTAAAATCTAGAATTCCCACGCTGGATTTGAACCCGCAACCTTCAGATTGAGAGTCAGCAGTCCATACCATTGGACTAAGCATAATTTC
>NW_024037073.1:18570567-18602406 GCF_015706575.1 Patiria miniata | reverse complement strand
TTTTAGTGGTTACGAAATTAACTATAAAGTTTCAATTTACCCAAAAAGAAATAAAATTTTAAAATCTAAAATCCCACCCTGGATTTGAACCCGCAACCTTCAGATTTAGAGTCAGCAGTCCATACCATTGGACTAAGCATAATTTCACACTTTTAGTGGTTACGAAATTAACTATTAAGTTTCAATTTACCCCAAAAGAAATAAAATTTAAAATCTTAAATCCCAACCAGGATTTGAACCCGCAACCTTCAGATTTAGAGTCAGCAGTCCGTACCATTGGACTAAGCATGATTTCACACTTTTTAGTGGTTACAAAATTACTATAATGTTTCAATTTACCCCAAAAAGAAATCAATTTTTAAAATCTATAATTCCCACTCTGGATTTGAACCCACAACCTTCAGATTGAGAGTCAGCAGTCCATACCATTGGACTGACATAATTTCACACTTTTTAGTGGTTACGAAATTAACTATAAAGTTTCAATTTACCCAAAAGAACTAAAATTTTAAAATCTAAAATTCCCACCCTGGATTTGAACCCGCAACCTTCAGATTAAGAGTCAGCAGTCCGTACCATTGGACTAAGCATAATTTCACACTTTTTAATGGTTACGAAATTAGCTATAAAGTTTCAATTTACCCCAAAAGAAATAAAATTTTAAAATCTAAAATTCCCACTCTGGATTTGAACCAACAACCTTCAGATTGAGAGTCAGTAGTCCATACCATTGGACTAAGCACAATTTCACACTTATTAATGGTTACGAAATTAACTATAAAGTTTCAAATTTCCCCAAAAGAAATAACATTTTAAAATCTAGAATTCCCACCCTGGATTTGAACCCGCAACCTCCAGATTGAGAGTCAGCAGTCCATACCATTGGACTAAGCATAATTTCACACACTTTTTAGTGGTTACGAAATTAACTATTAAGTTTCAATTTACCCCAAAGAAATAAATTTTAAAATCAAAATGCCACACTGCTGATTTGAACCCGCAACCTTCAGATTTAGAGTCAGCAGTCCGTACCATTGGACTAAGAGTAATTTCACACTTTTTAGTGGTTACGAAATTTACTATAAAGATTCAATTTCCCAAAAGAAATAAATTTGAAAATCTAAAATTCCTACCTGGATTTGAACCCGCAACCTTCAGATTTAGAGTCAGCAGTCCATACCATTGGACTAAGCATAATTTCACACTTTTTGCTGGTTACGAAATTCACTATCAAGTTTCAATTTACCCCAAAAGAAATAAAATTCCTACCCTGGATTTGAACCCGCAACCTTCAGATTTAGAGTCAGCAGTCCATACCATTGGACTGAGCATAATTTCACACTTTTTAGTGGTTACGAAATTCACTATAAAGTTTCAATTTATCCCAAAAGAAATAAATTTTAAAATCTAAAATTCCCACTCTGGATTTGAACCCGCAACCTTCAGATTGAGAGTCAGTAGTCCATACCATTGGACTAAGCACAATTTCACACTTATTAATGGTAACGAAATTACTATAAAGTTTCAAATTCACAAAAAGAAATAACATTTTAAAATCTAGATTCCCACCCTGGATTTGAACCGCAACCTTCAGATTGAGAGTCAGCAGTCCATACCATTGGACTAAGCATAATTTCACACTTTTTAGTGGTTACGAAATTAACTATTAAAGTTTCAATTTACCCAAAAGAACAAAATTTTTAAATCTAAAATTCCCACCCTGGATTTGAACCCGCAACCTTCAGATTAAGAGTCAGCAGTCCGTACCATTGGACTAAGCATAATTTCACACTTTTTAGCGGTTACGAAATTAGCTATAAAGTTTCAATTTACCCCAAAAGAAATCAAATTTTAAAATCTAAAATTCCCACTCTGGATTTGAACCCGCAACCTTCAGATTGAGAGTCAGTAGTCCATACCATTGGACTAAGCACAATTTCACACTTATTAATGGTTACGAAATTACCTATAAAGTTTCAAATTTCCCAAAAAGAAATAACATTTTAAAATCTAGAATTCCCACCCTGGATTTGAACCAGCAACCTTCAGATTGAGAGTCAGCAGTCCATACCATTGGACTAAGCATAATTTCACACTTTTTAGTGGTTACGAAATTAACTATAATGTTTCAATTTACCCCAAAAGAAATAAATTTTAAAATCTAAAATTCCCACTCTGGATTTGAACCCGCAACCTTCAGATTGAGAGTCAGCAGTCCGTACCATTGGACTAAGCATAATTTCACACTTTTTAGTGGTTACGAAATTTACTATAAAGATTTCAATTTCCCCAAAAGAAATAAAATTTGAAAATCTAAAATTCCTACCCTGGATTTGAACCCGCAACCTTCAGATTGAGAGTCAGTAGTCCATACCATTGGACTAAGCACAATTTCACACTTTTAATGGTAACGAAATTACCTATAAAGTTTCAATTTCCCAAAAAAGAAATAACATTTTAAAATCTAGAATTCCCACTCTGGATTTGAACCCGCAACCTTCAGATTGAGAGGCAGCAGTCCATACCATTGGAATGGCATAATTTCACACTTTTTAGTGGTTACGAAATTAACTATAAAGTTTCAATTTACCCAAAAAGAACTAAAATTTTAAAATCTAAAATTCCCACCCTGGATTTGAACCCGCAACCTTCAGATTAAGAGTCAGCAGTCCGTACCATTGGACTAAGCATAATTTCACACTTTTTAGTGGTTACGAAATTAGCTATAAAGTTTCAATTTACCCCAAAAGAAATAAAATTTTAAAATCTAAAATTCCCACTCTGGATTTGAACCCGCAACCTTCAGATTGAGAGTCAGTAGTCCATACCATTGGACTAAGCACAATTTCACACTTATTAATGGTTACGAAATTACCTATAAAGTTTCAAATTTCCCAAAAGAAATAACATTTTAAAATCTAGAATTCCCACCCTGGATTTGAACCAGCAACCTTCAGATTGAGAGTCAGCAGTCCATACCATTGGACTAAGCATAATTTCACACTTTTTAGTGGTTACGAAATTAACTATAAAGTTTCAATTTACCCCAAAAGAAATAAATTTTAAAATCTAAAAATGCCACACTGGATTTGAACCCGCAACCTTCAGATTTAGAGTCAGCAGTGTAACCATTGGACTAAGCGTAATTTCACACTTTTTAGTGGTTACGAAATTTACTATAAAGTTTCAATTTCCCCAAAAGAAATAAAACTTGAAAATCTAAAATTCCTACCCTGGATTTGAACCCGCAACCTTCAGATTTAGAGTCAGCAGTCCATACCATTGGACTAAGCATAATTTCACACTTTTTAGTGGTTACGAAATTCACTATAAAGTTTCAATTTACCCCAAAAGAAATCAAATTTTAAAATCTAAAATTCCCACTCTGGATTTGAACCCGCAACCTTCAGATTGAGAGTCAGTAGTCCATACCATTGGACTAAGCACAATTTCACACTTTTTAGTGGTTACGAAATTAACTATTAAGTTTCAATTTACCCAAAAAAACTAAAATTTTAAAATCTAGAATTCCCACCCTGGATTTGAACCCGCAACCTTCAGATTGAGAGTCAGTAGTCCATACCATTGGACTAAGCATAATTTCACACTTTTTAGTGGTTACGAAATTAACTATAAAGTTTCAATTTACCCCAAAAGAAATAAATTTTAAAATCTAAAAATGCCACACTGGATTTGAACCCGCAACCTTCAGATTTAGAGTCAGCAGTCCAAACCATTGGACTAAGCGTAATTTCACACTTTTTAGTGGTTACGAAATTTACTATAAAGATTCAATTTCCCCAAAAAGAAATAAAACTTGAAAATCTAAAATTCCTACCCTGGATTTGAACCCGCAACCTTCAGATTTAGAGTCAGCAGTCCATACCATTGGACTAAGCATAATTTCACACTTTTTAGTGGTTACGAAATTCACTATAAAGTTTCAATTTACCCCAAAAGAAATCAAATTTTAAAATCTAAAATTCCCACTCTGGATTTGAACCCGCAACCTTCAGATTGAGAGTCAGTAGTCCATACCATTGGACGAAGCACAATTTCACACTTTTTAGTGGTTACGAAATTAACTATTAAGTTTCAATTTACCCAAAAGAACTAAAATTTTAAAATCTGGAATTCCCACCCTGGATTTGAACCCGCAACCTTCAGATTGAGAGTCAGTAGTCCATACCATGGGACTGCGCATAATTTCACACTTTTTTAGTGGTTACGAAATTAACTATAAAGTTTCAATTTACCCAAAAAGAAATAAATTTAAAATCTTAATTCCCACAAAATTTGAACCCACAACCTTCAGATTTAGAGTCAGCAGTCCATACCATTGGACTGAGCATAATTTCACACTTTTAGTGGTTACGAAATTAGCTATAAAGTTTCAATTTACCCCAAAAGAAATAAAATTTTAAAATCTAAAATTCCCACTATGGATTTGAACCCGCAACCTTCAGATTGAGAGTCAGTAGTCCATACCATTGGACTAAGCGTAATTTCACACTTATTAATGGTTACGAAATTATCTATAAAGTTTCAAATTTCCCAAAAAGAAATAACATTTTAAAATCTAGAATTCCCACCCTGGATTTGAACCAGCAACCTTCAGATTGAGAGTCAGCAGTCCATACCATTGGACTAAGCATAATTTCACACTTTTTAGTGGTTACGAAATTAACTATTAAGTTTCAATTTACCCCAAAAGAAATAAATTTTAAAATCTAAAAATGCCAAACTGGATTTGAACCCGCAACCTTCAGATTTAGAGTCAGCAGTCCATACCATTGGACTGAGCATAATTTCACACTTTTTAGTGGTTACGAAATTCACTATAAAGTTTCAATTTATCCCAAAAGAAATAAAATTTTAAAATCTAAAATTCCCACTCTGGATTTGAACCCCAACCTTCAGATTGAGAGTCAGTAGTCCATACCATTGGACTAAGCACAATTTCACACTTTTTAATGGTAACGAAATTACCTATAAAGTTTCAAATTTCACAAAAAGAAATAACATTTTAAAATCTAGAATTCCCACCCTGGATTTGAACCAGCAACCTTCAGATTGAGAGTCAGCAGTCCATACCATTGGACTAAGCATAATTTCACACTTTTTAGTGGTTACGAAATTAACTATTAAGTTTCAATTTACCCAAAAAGAACTAAAATTTTAAAATCTAAAATTCCCACCCTGGATTTGAACCCGCAACCTTCAGATTAAGAGTCAGCAGTCCGTACCATTGGACTAAACATAATTTCACACTTTTTAGTGGTTACGAAATTAACTATAAAGTTTCAATTTACCCCAAAAGAAATAAAATTTTAAAATCTAAAATTCCCACTCTGGATTTGAACCCGCAACCTTCAGATTGAGAGTCAGTAGTCCATACCATTGGACTAAGCACAATTTCACACTTATTAATGGTTACGAAATTACCTATAAAGTTTCAAATTTCCCAAAAAGAAATAACATTTTAAAATCTAGAATTCCCACCCTGGATTTGAACCAGCAACCTTCAGATTGAGAGTCAGCAGTCCATACCATTGGACTAAGCATAATTTCACACTTTTTAGTGGTTACGAAATTAACTAATAAGTTTCAATTTACCCCAAAAGAAATAAATTTTAAAATCTAAAATTCCCACTCTGGATTTGAACCCGCAACCTTCAGATTGAGAGTCAGCAGTCCGTACCATTGGACTAAGCATAATTTCACACTTTTTAGTGGTTACGAAATTTACTATAAAGATTCAATTTCCCCAAAAAGAAATAAAATTTGAAAATCTAAATTCCCACCCTGGATTTGAACCCGCAACCTTCAGATTGAGAGTCAGCAGTCCATACCATTGGACTAAGCATAATTTCACACTTATTAATGGTAACGAAATTACCTATAAAGTTTCAATTTCCCAAAAAGAAATAACATTTTAAAATCTAGAATTCCCACTCTGGATTTGAACCCGCAACCTTCAGATTGAGAGTCAGCAGTCCATACCATTGGACTAAGGCATAATTTCACACTTTTTAGTGGTTACGAAATTAACTATAAAGTTTCAATTTACCCAAAAAGAACTAAAATTTTAAAATCTAAAATTCCCACCCTGGATTTGAACCCGCAACCTTCAGATTAAGAGTCAGCAGTCCGTACCATTGGACTAAGCATAATTTCACACTTTTTAGTGGTTACGAAATTAGCTATAAAGTTTCAATTTACCCAAAAGAAATAAATTTTAAAATCTAAAATTCCCACTCTGGATTTGAACCCGCAACCTTCAGATTGAGAGTCAGTAGTCCATACCATTGGACTAAGCACAATTTCACACTTTTTAGTGGTTACGAAATTACCTATAAAGTTTCAAATTTCCCCAAAAGAAATAACATTTTAAAATCTAAAATTCCCACCCTGGATTTGAACCCGCAACCTTCAGATTGAGAGTCAGCAGTCCATACCATTGGACTAAGCATAATTTCACACTTTTTAGTGGTTACGAAATTAACTATAAAGTTTCAATTTACCCCAAAAGAAATAAATTTTAAAATCTAAAATGCCACACTGGATTTGAACCCGCAACCTTCAGATTTAGAGTCAGCAGTCCATACCATTGGACTAAGCATAATTTCACACTTTTTAGTGGTTACGAAATTTACTATAAAGTTTCAATTTCCCCAAAAAGAAATAAAATTTTAAAATCTTAAATTCCCAACCTGGATTTGAACCCGCAACCTTCAGATTTAGAGTCAGCAGTCCGTACCATTGGACTGAGCATGATTTCACACTTTTTAGTGGTTACAAAATTAACTATAATGTTTCAATTTACCCCAAAAAATAAAATTTTAAAATCTAAAATTCCCACTCTGGATTTGAACCCGCAACCTTCAGATTGAGAGTCAGCAGTCCATACCATTGGAATGGCATAATTACACACTTTTTAGTGGTTACGAAATTAACTATAAAGTTTCAATTTACCCAAAAAGAAATAAAATTTTAAAATCTAAAATTCCCACCCTGGATTTGAACCCGCAACCTTCAGATTAAGAGTCAGCAGTCCGTACCATTGGACTGAGCATAATTTCACACTTTTTAGTTGTTACGAAATTAACTATAAAGTTTCAATTTACCCCAAAAGAAATAAATTTTAAAATCTTAAATTCCCACTCTGGATTTGAACCCGCAACCTTCAGATTGAGAGTCAGTAGTCCATACCATTGGACTAAGCACAATTTCACACTTATTAATGGTTACGAAATTACCTATAAAGTTTCAAATTTCCCAAAAGAAATAACATTTTAAAATCTAGAATTCCCACGCTGGATTTGAACCCGCAACCTTCAGATTGAGAGTCAGCAGTCCATACCATTGGACTAAGCATAATTTCACACTTTTTAGTGGTTACGAAATTAACTATTAAGTTTCAATTTACCCCAAAAGAAATAAATTTTAAAATCTAAACATGCCACACTGGATTTGAACCCGCAACCTTTGGATTTAGAGTCAGCAGTCCGTACCATTGGACTGAGCATAATTTCACACTTTTTAGTGGTTACGAAATTAGCTATAAAGTTTCAATTTACCCAAAAGAAATAAAATTTTAAAATCTAAAATTCCCACTCTGGATTTGAACCCGCAACCTTCTGATTGAGAGTCAGCAGTCCAACCATTGGACTGCGCATAATTTCACACTTTTTAGTGGTTACGAAATTAACTATTAAGTTTCAATTTACCCCAAAAGAAATAAATTTAAAAATCTAAAATGCCACACTGGATTTGAACCCGCAACCTTCAGATTTAGAGTCAGCAGTCCGTACCATTGGACTAAGCGTAATTTCACACTTTTTAGTGGTTACGAAATTTACTATAAAGATTCAATTTACCCAAAAAGAAATTAAATTTGAAAATCTAAAATTCCCACCCTGGATTTGAACCCGCAACCTTCGGATTTAGAGTCAGCAGTCCATACCATTGGACTGAGCATAATTTCACACTTTTTAGTGGTTACGAAATTAACTATTAAGTTTCAATTTACCCCAAAAGAAATAAATTTTAAAATCTAAAAATGCCACACTGGATTTGAACCCGCAACCTTCAGATTTAGAGTCAGTAGTCCATACCATTGGACTAAGCACAATTTCACACTTTTAATGGTTACGAAATTACCTATAAAGTTTCAAATTTCCCAAAAGAACTAAATTTTAAAATCTAAAATTCCTACCCTGGATTTGAACCCGCAACCTTCAGATTAGAGTCAGCAGTCCGTACCATTGGACTGCGCATAATTTCACACTTTATAGTGGTTACGAAATTAACTATAAAGTTTCAATTTACCCAAAAAGAAATAAAATTTTAAAATCTAAAATTCCCACCCTGGATTTGAACCCGCAACCTTCAGATTTAGAGTCAGCAGTCCATACCATTGGACTGAGCATAATTTCACACTTTTTAGTGGTTACGAAATTGGCTATTCAGTTTCAATTTACCCCAAAAGAAATAAAATTTAAAATCTAGAATTCCCACCCTGGATTTGAACCAGCAACCTTCAGATTGAGAGTCAGCAGTCCATACCATTGGACTAAGCATAATTTCACACTTTTTAGTGGTTACGAAATTAACTATTAAGTTTCAATTTACCCCAAAAGAAATAAATTTTAAAATCTAAAAATGCCACACTGGATTTGAACCCGCAACCTTCAGATTGAGAGTCAGTAGTCCATACCATTGGACTAAGCACAATTTCACACTTATTAATGGTTACGAAATTACCTATAAAGTTTCAATTTCCCAAAAGAAATAACATTTTAAAATCTAGAATTCCCACCCTGGATTTGAACCCGCAACCTTCAGATTGAGAGTCAGCAGTCCATACCATTGGACTAAGCATAATTTCACACTTTTTAGTGGTTACGAAATTAACTATTAAGTTTCAATTTACCCCAAAAGAAATAAATTTTAAAATCTAAAAATGCCACACTGGATTTGAACCCGCAACCTTCAGATTGAGAGTCAGCAGTCCATACCATTGGACTAAGCATAATTTCACACTTTTTAGTGGTTACGAAATTACCTATAAAGTTTCAATTTACCCAAAAAGAACTAAATTTTAAAATCTAAAATTCCCACCCTGGATTTGAACCCACAACCTTCAGATTAAGAGTCAGCAGTCCGTACCATTGGACTGCACATAATTTCACACTTTTTAGTGGTTACGAAATTAACTATAAAGTTTCAATTTACCCAAAAAGAAATAAAATTTTAAAATCTAAAATTCCCACTCTGGATTTGAACCCACAACCTTCAGATTGAGAGTCAGTAGTCCATACCATTGGACTAAGCACAATTTCACACTTATTAATGGTACGAAATTACCTATAAAGTTTTAATTTCCCAAAAAGAAATAACATTTTAAAATATAGAATTCCCACCCTGGATTTGAACCAGCAACTTTCAGATTGAGAGTCAGCAGTCCATACCATTGGACTATGCATAATTTCACACTTTTTAGTGGTTACGAAATTAGCTATAAAGTTTCAATTTACCCCAAAAGAAATAAATTTTAAAATCTAAAATTCCCACTCTGGATTTGAACCTGCAACCTTCAGATTGAGAGTCAGCAGTCCATACCATTGGACTAAGCACAATTTCACACTTATTAATGGTTACGAAATTACCTATAAAGTTTCAAATTTCCCAAAAAGAAATAACATTTTAAAATCTAGAATTCCCACCCTGGATTTGAACCAGCAACCTTCAGATTGAGAGTCAGCAGTCCATACCATTGGACTAAGCATAATTTCACACTTTTTAGTGGTTACGAAATTAACTATTAAGTTTCAATTTACCCCAAAAGAAATAAATTTTAAAATCTAAAAATGCCCCACTGGATTTGAACCCGCAACCTTCAGATTGAGAGTCAGTAGTCCATACCATTGGACTAAGCACAATTTCACACTTTTAGTGGTTACGAAATTACCTATAAAGTTTCAATTACCCAAAAAGAACTAAGATTTTAAAATCTAAATTCCCACCCTGGATTTGAACCCGCAACCTTCAGATTAAGAGTCAGCAGTCCGTACCATTGGACTGCGCATAATTTCACACTTTATTGTGGTTACGAAATTAACTATAAAGTTTCAATTTACCCAAAAAGAAATAAAATTTTAAAATCTAAAATTCCCACCAAAATTTGAACCTGCAACCTTCGATTTAGAGTCAGCAGTCCATACCATTGGACTGAGCATAATTTCACACTTTTTAGTGGTCATGAAATTAGCTATTAAGTTTCAATTTACCCCAAAACAAATACAATTTTAAAATCTTAAATTCCCACCTGGATTTGAACCCGCAACCTTCAGATTTAGAGTCAGCAGTCCGTACCATTGGACTAAGCATGATTTCACACTTTTAAGTGGTTACAAAATTAACTATAATGTTTCAATTTACCCCAAAGAAATAAAATTTTAAAATCTAAAATTCCACCCTGGATTTGAACCCGCAACCTTCAGATTTAAAGTCAGCAGTCCATACCATGGGACTGCGCATAATTTCACACATTTTTAGTGGTTACGAAATTAACTATAAAGTTTCAATTTACCCAAAAAGAAATAAAATTTTAAAATCTTAAATTCCCAACCTGGATTTGAACCCGCAACCTTCAGATTTAGAGTCAGCAGTCCGTACCATAGGACTGAGCATGATTTCACACTTTTTAGTGGTTACAAAATTAACTATAATGTTTCAATTTACCCCAAAAGAAATAAATTTTAAAATCTAAAATTCCCACTCTGGATTTGAACCCGCAACCTTCAGATTGAGAGTCAGCAGTCCATACCATTGGAATGGCATAATTTCACACTTTTTAGTGGTTACGAAATTAACTATAAAGTTTCAATTTACCCAAAAAGAACTAAAATTTTAAAATCTAAAATTCCCACCCTGGATTTGAACCCGCAACCTTCAGATTAAGAGTCAGCAGTCCGTACCATTGGACTGAGCATAATTTCACACTTTTTAGTGGTTACGAAATTAACTATAAAGTTTCAATTTACCCCAAAAGAAATACAATTTTAAAATCTTAAATTCCCACTCTGGATTTGAACCCGCAACCTTCAGATTGAGAGTCAGTAGTCCATACCATTGGACTAAGCACAATTTCACACTTATTAATGGTTACGAAATTACCTATAAAGTTTCAAATTTCCCAAAAAGAAATAACATTTTAAAATCTAGAATTCCCACGCTGGATTTGAACCCGCAACCTTCAGATTGAGAGTCAGCAGTCCATACCATTGGACTAAGCATAATTTCACACTTTTTAGTGGTTACGAAATTAACTATTAAGTTTCAATTTACCCCAAAAGAAATAAATTTTAAAATCTAAACATGCCACACTGGATTTGAACCCGCAACCTTTGGATTTAGAGTCAGCAGTCCGTACCATTGGACTGAGCATAATTTCACACTTTTTAGTGGTTACGAAATTAGCTATAAAGTTTCAATTTACCCCAAAAGAAATAAAATTTTAAAATCTAAAATTCCCACTCTGGATTTGAACCCGCAACCTTCTGATTGAGAGTCAGCAGTCCAAACCATTGGACTGCGCATAATTTCACACTTTTTAGTGGTTACGAAATTAACTATTAAGTTTCAATTTACCCCAAAAGAAATAAATTTAAAAATCTAAAAATGCCACACTGGATTTGAACCCGCAACCTTCAGATTTAGAGTCAGCAGTCCGTACCATTGGACTAAGCATAATTTCACACTTTTAAGTGGTTACGAAATTAACTATAATGTTTCAATTTACCCCAAAAGAAATAAAATTTTAAAATCTAAAATTCCTACCCTGGATTTGAACCCGCAACCTTCAGATTTAGAGTCAGCAGTCCATACCATGGGACTGCGCATAATTTCACACATTTTTAGTGGTTACGAAATTAACTATAAAGTTTCAATTTACCCAAAAAGAAATAAAATTTTAAAATCTTAAATTCCCAACCTGGATTTGAACCCGCAACCTTCAGATTTAGAGTCAGCAGTCCGTACCATTGGACTGAGCATGATTTCACACTTTTTAGTGGTTACAAAATTAACTATAATGTTTCAATTTACCCCAAAAGAAATAAAATTTTAAAATCTAAAATTCCCACTCTGGATTTGAACCCGCAACCTTCAGATTGAGAGTCAGCAGTCCATACCATTGGACTGGCATAATTTCACACTTTTAGTGGTTACGAAATTAACTATAAAGTTTCAATTTACCCAAAAAGAAATAAAATTTTAAAATCTAAAATTCCCACCCTGGATTTGAACCCGCAACCTTCAGATTAAGAGTCAGCAGTCCGTACCATTGGACTGAGCATAATTTCACACTTTTTAGTGGTTACGAAATTAACTATAAAGTTTCAATTTACCCCAAAAGAAATAAATTTTAAAATCTAAAATTCCCACTCTGGATTTGAACCCACAACCTTCAGATTGAGAGTCAGTAGTCCATACCATTGGACTAAGCACAATTTCACACTTATTAATGGTTACGAAATTACCTATAAAGTTTCAAATTTACCCAAAAGAAAATAACATTTTAAAATCTAGAATTCCCACGCTGGATTTGAACCCGCAACCTTCAGATTGAGAGTCAGCAGTCCATACCATTGGACTAAGCATAATTTCACACTTTTTAGTGGTTACGAAATTAACTATTAAGTTTCAATTTACCCCAAAAGAAATAAATTTTAAAATCTAAAATTCCACACTGGATTTGAACCCGCAACCTTTGATTTAGAGTCAGCAGTCCGTACCATTGGACTGAGCATAATTTCACACTTTTTAGTGGTTACGAAATTAGCTATAAAGTTTCAATTTACCCCAAAAGAAATAAAATTTTAAAATCTAAAATTCCCACTCTGGATTTGAACCCGCAACCTTCAGATTGAGAGTCAGCAGTCCAAACCATTGGACTAAGCATAATTTCACACTTTTTAGTGGTTACGAAATTAACTATTAAGTTTCAATTTACCCCAAAAGAAATAAATTTTAAAATCTAAAAATGCCACACTGGATTTGAACCCGCAACCTTCAGATTTAGAGTCAGCAGTCCGTACCATTGGACTAAGCATAATTTCACACTTTTTAGTGGTTACGAAATTAACTATAAAGTTTCAATTTACCCCAAAAGAAATAAAATTTAAAATCTAAAATTCCCACCTGGATTTGAACCCGCAACCTTCAGATTTAGAGTCAGCAGTCCGTACCATTGGACTAAGCATAATTTCACACTTTTTAGTGGTTACGAAATTAACTATAAAGTTTCAATTTACCCCAAAAGAAATAAATTTTTAAATCTAAAATTCCCACCCTGGATTTGAACCCGCAACCTTCAGATTGAGAGTCAGCAGTCCATACCATTGGACTGACATAATTTCACACTTTTTAGTGGTTACGAAATTAACTATAAAGTTTCAATTTACCCAAAAGAAATAAAATTTTAAAATCTAAAATTCCCACCCTGGATTTGAACCCGCAACCTTCAGATTAAGAGTCAGCAGTCCGTACCATTGGACTGAGCATAATTTCACACTTTTTAGTGGTTACGAAATTAACTATAAAGTTTCAATTTACCCCAAAAGAAATAAAATTTTAAAATCTTAAATTCCCACCTGGATTTGAACCCGCAACCTTCAGATTGAGAGTCAGCAGTCCATACCATTGGACTAAGCATAATTTCACACTTATTAATGGTTACGAAATTACCTATAAAGTTTCAATTTCCCAAAAAGAAATAAATTTTAAAATCTAGAATTCCCACCCTGGATTTGAACCCGCAACCTTCAGATTGAGAGTCAGCAGTCCATACCATTGGACTAAGCATAATTTCACACTTTTTAGTGGTTACGAAATTAACTATTAAGTTTCAATTTACCCCAAAAGAAATAAATTTTAAAATCTAAAATTCCACACTGGATTTGAACCCGCAACCTTCAGATTTAGAGTCAGCAGTCCGTACCATTGGACTGAGCATAATTTCACACTTTTTAGTGGTTACGAAATTAACTATAAAGTTTCAATTTACCCCAAAAGAAATAAAATTTTAAAATCTAAAATTCCCACTCTGGATTTGAACCCGCAACCTTCAGATTGAGAGTCAGCAGTCCATACCATTGGACTGCATAATTTCACACTTTTTAGTGGTTACGAAATTAACTATTAAGTTTCAATTTACCCCAAAAGAAATAAATTTAAAAATCTAAAATTCCACACTGGATTTGAACCCGCAACCTTCAGATTTAGAGTCAGCAGTCCGTACCATTGGACTAAGCATAATTTCACACTTTTTAGTGGTTACGAAATTAACTATAAAGTTTCAATTTACCCCAAAAGAAATAAAATTTAAAATCTAAAATTCCCACCTGGATTTGAACCCGCAACCTTCAGATTTAGAGTCAGCAGTCCATACCATTGGACTAAGCATAATTTCACACTTTTTAGTGGTTACGAAATTAACTATAAAGTTTCAATTTACCCCAAAAGAAATAAATTTTAAAATCTAAAATTCCCACTCTGGATTTGAACCCGCAACCTTCAGATTGAGAGTCAGCAGTCCATACCATTGGACTAAGCATAATTTCACACTTTTTAGTGGTTACGAAATTAACTATAAAGTTTCAATTTACCCAAAAAGAAATAAATTTTAAAATCTAAAATTCCCACCCTGGATTTGAACCCGCAACCTTCAGATTGAGAGTCAGCAGTCCATACCATTGGACTAAGCATAATTTCACACTTTTTAGTGGTTACGAAATTAACTATTAAGTTTCAATTTACCCAAAAGAAATAAATTTTAAAATCTAAAATTCCACACTGGATTTGAACCCGCAACCTTCAGATTTAGAGTCAGCAGTCCGTACCATTGGACTGAGCATAATTTCACACTTTTTAGTGGTTACGAAATTAACTATAAAGTTTCAATTTACCCCAAAAGAAATAAAATTTTAAAATCTAAAATTCCCACTCTGGATTTGAACCCGCAACCTTCAGATTGAGAGTCAGCAGTCCATACCATTGGACTAAGCATAATTTCACACTTTTTAGTGGTTACGAAATTAACTATAAAGTTTCAATTTACCCAAAAAGAAATAAATTTAAAATCTAAAATTCCCACCCTGGATTTGAACCCGCAACCTTCAGATTTAGAGTCAGCAGTCCATACCATTGGACTAAGCATAATTTCACACTTTTTAGTGGTTACGAAATTAACTATAAAGTTTCAATTTACCCCAAAAAATAAAATTTAAAATCTAAAATTCCCACCAGGATTTGAACCCGCAACCTTCAGATTTAGAGTCAGCAGTCCGTACCATTGGACTAAGCATGATTTCACACTTTTTAGTGGTTACAAAATTAACTATAATGTTTCAATTTACCCCAAAAGAAATCAAATTTTAAAATCTATAATTCCCACTCTGGATTTGAACCCGCAACTTCAGATTGAGAGTCAGCAGTCCATACCATTGGACTGACATAATTTCACACTTTTTAGTGGTTACGAAATTAACTATAAAGTTTCAATTTACCCAAAAAGAACTAAAATTTTAAAATCTAAAATTCCCACCCTGGATTTGAACCCGCAACCTTCAGATTAGAGTCAGCAGTCCGTACCATTGGACTAAGCATAATTTCACACTTTTTAGTGGTTACGAAATTAGCTATAAAGTTTCAATTTACCCCAAAAGAAATAAAATTTTAAAATCTAAAATTCCCACTCTGGATTTGAACCGCAACCTTCAGATTGAGAGTCAGTAGTCCATACCATTGGACTAAGCACAATTTCACACTTATTAATGGTTACGAAATTAACTATAAAGTTTCAAATTTCCCAAAAAGAAATAAAATTTTAAAATCTAGAATTCCCACCCTGGATTTGAACCAGCAACCTCCAGATTGATAGTCAGCAGTCCATACCATTGGACTAAGCATAATTTCACACTTTTTAGTGGTTACGAAATTAACTATTAAGTTTCAATTTACCCCAAAAGAAATAAATTTTAAAATCTAAAAATGCCACACTGGATTTGAACCCGCAACCTTCAGATTTAGAGTCAGCAGTCCGTACCATTGGACTAAGAGTAATTTCACACTTTTTAGTGGTTACGAAATTACTATAAAGATTCAATTTCCCCAAAAAGAAATAAAACTTGAAAATCTAAAATTCCTACCCTGGATTTGAACCCGCAACCTTCAGATTTAGAGTCAGCAGTCCATACCATTGGACTAAGCATAATTTCACACTTTTTGTGGTTACGAAATTCACTATCAAGTTTCAATTTACCCCAAAAGAAATAAAATTCCTACCCTGGATTTGAACCCGCAACCTTCAGATTTAGAGTCAGCAGTCCATACCATTGGACTGAGCATAATTTCACACTTTTTAGTGGTTACGAAATTCACTATAAAGTTTCAATTTATCCCAAAAGAAATAAAATTTTAAAATCTAAAATTCCCACTCTGGATTTGAACCCGCAACCTTCAGATTGAGAGTCAGTAGTCCATACCATTGGACTAAGCACAATTTCACACTTATTAATGGTAACGAAATTACCTATAAAGTTTCAAATTTCACAAAAAGAAATAACATTTTAAAATCTAGAATTCCCACCCTGGATTTGAACCAGCAACCTTCAGATTGAGAGTCAGCAGTCCATACCATTGGACTAAGCATAATTTCACACTTTTTAGTGGTTACGAAATTAACTATTAAGTTTCAATTTACCCAAAAAGAACTAAAATTTTAAAATCTAAAATTCCCACCCTGGATTTGAACCCGCAACCTTCAGATTAAGAGTCAGCAGTCCGTACCATTGGACTAAGCATAATTTCACACTTTTTAGCGGTTACGAAATTAGCTATTAAGTTTCAATTTACCCCAAAAGAAATAAATTTTAAAATCTAAAATTCCCACTCTGGATTTGAACCCGCAACCTTCAGATTGAGAGTCAGTAGTCCATACCATTGGACTAAGCACAATTTCACACTTATTAATGGTTACGAAATTACCTATAAAGTTTCAAATTTCCCAAAAAGAAATAACATTTTAAAATCTAGAATTCCCACCCTGGATTTGAACCAGCAACCTTCAGATTGAGAGTCAGCAGTCCATACCATTGGACTAAGCATAATTTCACACTTTTTAGTGGTTACGAAATTAACTATAATGTTTCAATTTACCCCAAAAGAAATAAATTTTAAAATCTAAAATTCCCACTCTGGATTTGAACCCGCAACCTTCAGATTGAGAGTCAGCAGTCCGTACCATTGGACTAAGCGTAATTTCACACTTTTTAGTGGTTACGAAATTTACTATAAAGATTCAATTTCCCCAAAAAGAAATAAAACTTGAAAATCTAAAATTCCTACCCTGGATTTGAACCCGCAACCTTCAGATTGAGAGTCAGTAGTCCATACCATTGGACTAAGCACAATTTCACACTTATTAATGGTAACGAAATTACCTATAAAGTTTCAAATTTCCCAAAAAGAAATAACATTTTAAAATCTAGAATTCCCACTCTGGATTTGAACCCGCAACCTTCAGATTGAGAGGCAGCAGTCCATACCATTGGAATGGCATAATTTCACACTTTTTAGTGGTTACGAAATTAACTATAAAGTTTCAATTTACCCAAAAAGAACTAAAATTTTAAAATCTAAAATTCCCACCCTGGATTTGAACCCGCAACCTTCAGATTAAGAGTCAGCAGTCCGTACCATTGGACTAAGCATAATTTCACACTTTTTAGTGGTTACGAAATTAGCTATAAAGTTTCAATTTACCCCAAAAGAAATAAAATTTTAAAATCTAAAATTCCCACTCTGGATTTGAACCCGCAACCTTCAGATTGAGAGTCAGTAGTCCATACCATTGGACTAAGCACAATTTCACACTTATTAATGGTTACGAAATTACCTATAAAGTTTCAAATTTCCCAAAAGAAATAACATTTTAAAATCTAGAATTCCCACCCTGGATTTGAACCAGCAACCTCCAGATTGAGAGTCAGCAGTCCATACCATTGGACTAAGCATAATTTCACACTTTTTAGTGGTTACGAAATTAACTATAAAGTTTCAATTTACCCCAAAAGAAATAAATTTTAAAATCTAAAAATGCCACACTGGATTTGAACCCGCAACCTTCAGATTTAGAGTCAGCAGTGCAAACCATTGGACTAAGCGTAATTTCACACTTTTTAGTGGTTACGAAATTTACTATAAAGATTCAATTTCCCCAAAAAGAAATAAAACTTGAAAATCTAAAATTCCTACCCTGGATTTGAACCCGCAACCTTCAGATTTAGAGTCAGCAGTCCATACCATTGGACTAAGCATAATTTCACACTTTTTAGTGGTTACGAAATTCACTATAAAGTTTCAATTTACCCCAAAAGAAATCAAATTTTAAAATCTAAAATTCCCACTCTGGATTTGAACCCGCAACCTTCAGATTGAGAGTCAGTAGTCCATACCATTGGACTAAGCACAATTTCACACTTTTTAGTGGTTACGAAATTAACTATTAAGTTTCAATTTACCCAAAAAGAACTAAATTTTAAAATCTAGAATTCCCACCCTGGATTTGAACCCGCAACCTTCAGATTGAGAGTCAGTAGTCCATACCATTGGACTAAGCATAATTTCACACTTTTTAGTGGTTACGAAATTAACTATAAAGTTTCAATTTACCCCAAAAGAAATAAATTTTAAAATCTAAAAATGCCACACTGGATTTGAACCCGCAACCTTCAGATTTAGAGTCAGCAGTCCAAACCATTGGACTAAGCGTAATTTCACACTTTTTAGTGGTTACGAAATTTACTATAAAGATTCAATTTCCCCAAAAGAAATAAAACTTGAAAATCTAAAATTCCTACCCTGGATTTGAACCCGCAACCTTCAGATTTAGAGTCAGCAGTCCATACCATTGGACTAAGCATAATTTCACACTTTTTAGTGGTTACGAAATTCACTATAAAGTTTCAATTTACCCCAAAAGAAATCAAATTTTAAAATCTAAAATTCCCACTCTGGATTTGAACCCGCAACCTTCAGATTGAGAGTCAGTAGTCCATACCATTGGACGAAGCACAATTTCACACTTTTTAGTGGTTACGAAATTAACTATTAAGTTTCAATTTACCCAAAAGAACTAAAATTTTAAAATCTGGAATTCCCACCCTGGATTTGAACCCGCAACCTTCAGATTGAGAGTCAGTAGTCCATACCATGGGACTGCGCATAATTTCACACTTTTTTAGTGGTTACGAAATTAACTATAAAGTTTCAATTTACCCAAAAAGAAATAAAATTTAAAAATCTTAAATTCCCACAAAAATTTGAACCCACAACCTTCGGATTTAGAGTCAGCAGTCCATACCATTGGACTGAGCATAATTTCACACTTTTTAGTGGTTACGAAATTAGCTATAAAGTTTCAATTTACCCCAAAAGAAATAAAATTTTAAAATCTAAAATTCCCACTATGGATTTGAACCCGCAACCTTCAGATTGAGAGTCAGTAGTCCATACCATTGGACTAAGCGTAATTTCACACTTATTAATGGTTACGAAATTATCTATAAAGTTTCAATTTCCCAAAAAGAAATAACATTTTAAAATCTAGAATTCCCACCCTGGATTTGAACCAGCAACCTTCAGATTGAGAGTCAGCAGTCCATACCATTGGACTAAGCATAATTTCACACTTTTTAGTGGTTACGAAATTAACTATTAAGTTTCAATTTACCCCAAAAGAAATAAATTTTAAAATCTAAAAATGCCAACTGGATTTGAACCCGCAACCTTCAGATTTAGAGTCAGCAGTCCATACCATTGGACTGAGCATAATTTCACACTTTTTAGTGGTTACGAAATTCACTATAAAGTTTCAATTTATCCCAAAAGAAATAAAATTTTAAAATCTAAAATTCCCACTCTGGATTTGAACCCGCAACCTTCAGATTGAGAGTCAGTAGTCCATACCATTGGACTAAGCACAATTTCACACTTATTAATGGTAACGAAATTACCTATAAAGTTTCAAATTTCACAAAAAGAAATAACATTTTAAAATCTAGAATTCCCACCCTGGATTTGAACCAGCAACCTTCAGATTGAGAGTCAGCAGTCCATACCATTGGACTAAGCATAATTTCACACTTTTTAGTGGTTACGAAATTAACTATTAAGTTTCAATTTACCCAAAAAGAACTAAAATTTTAAAATCTAAAATTCCCACCCTGGATTTGAACCCGCAACCTTCAGATTGAGAGTCAGCAGTCCATACCATTGGACTAAGCATAATTTCACACTTTTTAGTGGTTACGAAATTAACTATAAAGTTTCAATTTACCCCAAAAGAAATAAATTTTAAAATCTAAAATTCCCACACTGGATTTGAACCCGCAACCTTCAGATTAGAGTCAGCAGTCCATACCATTGGACTAAGCATAATTTCACACTTTTTAGTGGTTACGAAATTTACTATAAAGTTTCAATTTACCCCAAAAGAAATAAATTTTAAAATCTAAAATTCCCACCCTGGATTTGAACCCGCAACCTTCAGATTAGAGTCAGCAGTCCATACCATTGGACTAAGCATAATTTCACACTTTTTAGTGGTTACGAAATTAACTATAAAGTTTCAATTTACCCCAAAAGAAATAAATTTTAAAATCTAAAATTCCCACTCTGGATTTGAACCCGCAACCTTCAGATTGAGAGTCAGCAGTCCATACCATTGGACTAAGCATAATTTCACACTTTTTAGTGGTTACGAAATTAACTATAAAGTTTCAATTTACCCAAAAAGAAATAAAATTTTAAAATCTAAAATTCCCACCCTGGATTTGAACCCGCAACCTTCAGATTGAGAGTCAGTAGTCCATACCATTGGACTAAGCACAATTTCACACTTATTAATGGTAACGAAATTACTATAAAGTTTCAAATTTCCCAAAAAGAAATAACATTTTAAAATCTAGAATTCCCACCCTGGATTTGAACCCGCAACCTTCAGATTGAGAGTCAGCAGTCCATACCATTGGACTAAGCATAATTTCACACTTTTTAGTGGTTACGAAATTAACTATTAAGTTTCAATTTACCCCAAAAGATAAATTTTAAAATCTAAAATTCCCACACTGGATTTGAACCCGCAACCTTCAGATTTAAAGTCAGCAGTCCATACCATTGGACTAAGCATAATTTCACACACTTTTTAGTGGTTACGAAATTAACTATAAAGTTTCAATTTACCCAAAAAGAAATAAAATTTTAAAATCTTAAATTCCCAACCTGGATTTGAACCCGCAACCTTCAGATTAGAGTCAGCAGTCCGTACCATTGGACTAAGCATGATTTCACACTTTTTAGTGTTACAAATTAACTATAATGTTTCAATTTACCCCAAAAGAAATAAAATTTTAAAATCTAAAATTCCCACTCTGGATTTGAACCCGCAACCTTCAGATTGAGAGTCAGCAGTCCATACCATTGGACTGCATAATTTCACACTTTTTAGTGGTTACGAAATTAACTATAAAGTTTCAATTTACCCAAAAAGAACTAAAATTTTAAAATCTAAAATTCCCACCCTGGATTTGAACCCGCAACCTTCAGATTAAGAGTCAGCAGTCCGTACCATTGGACTGAGCATAATTTCACACTTTTTAGTGGTTACGAAATTAACTATAAAGTTTCAATTTACCCCAAAAGAAATAAATTTTAAAATCTTAAATTCCCACTCTGGATTTGAACCCGCAACCTTCAGATTGAGAGTCAGTAGTCCATACCATTGGACTAAGCACAATTTCACACTTATTAGTGGTTACGAAATTACCTATAAAGTTTCAAATTTCCCAAAAAGAAATAACATTTTAAAATCTAGAATTCCCACGCTGGATTTGAACCCGCAACCTTCAGATTGAGAGTCAGCAGTCCATACCATTGGACTAAGCATAATTTCACACTTTTTAGTGGTTACGAAATTAACTATTAAGTTTCAATTTACCCCAAAAGAAATAAATTTTAAAATCTAAAATGCCACACTGGATTTGAACCCGCAACCTTCAGATTTAGAGTCAGCAGTCCGTACCATTGGACTGAGCATAATTTCACACTTTTTAGTGGTTACGAAATTAGCTATAAAGTTTCAATTTACCCAAAAGAAATAAAATTTTAAAATCTAAAATTCCCACTCTGGATTTGAACCCGCAACCTTCAGATTGAGAGTCAGCAGTCCATACCATTGGACTAAGCATAATTTCACACTTTTTAGTGGTTACGAAATTAACTATTAAGTTTCAATTTACCCCAAAAGAAATAAATTTAAAATCTAAAAATGCCACACTGGATTTGAACCCGCAACCTTCAGATTTAGAGTCAGCAGTCCGTACCATTGGACTAAGCGTAATTTCACACTTTTTAGTGGTTACGAAATTAACTATAAAGTTTCAATTTACCCAAAAGAAATTAAATTTTAAAATCTAAAATTCCCACCCTGGATTTGAACCCGCAACCTTCAGATTTAGAGTCAGCAGTCCATACCATTGGACTGAGCATAATTTCACACTTTTTAGTGGTTACGAAATTAACTATAAAGTTTCAATTTACCCCAAAAGAAATAAATTTTAAAATCTAAAAATTCCACACTGGATTTGAACCCGCAACCTTCAGATTTAGAGTCAGCAGTCCATACCATTGGACTAAGCACAATTTCACACTTATTAATGGTTACGAAATTACTATAAAGTTTCAATTTCCAAAAGAAATAAGATTTTAAAATCTAAAATTCCTACCTGGATTTGAACCCGCAACCTTCAGATTAAGAGTCAGCAGTCCGTACCATTGGACTGCGCATAATTTCACACTTTTAGTGGTTACGAAATTAACTATAAAGTTTCAATTTACCCAAAAGAAATAAAATTTTAAAATCTAAAATTCCACCCTGGATTTGAACCCGCAACCTTCGGATTTAGAGTCAGCAGTCCATACCATTGGACTGAGCATAATTTCACACTTTTTAGTGGTTATGAAATTGGCTATTCAGTTTCAATTTACCCCAAAAGAAATAAATTTAAAATCTTAAATTCCCAACCAGGATTTGAACCCGCAACCTTCAGATTTAGAGTCAGCAGTCCGTACCATTGGACTAAGCATGATTTCACACTTTTAGTAGTGGTTACAAAATTAACTATAATGTTTCAATTTACCCCAAAAGAAATCAAATTTTTAAATCTATAATTCCCACTCTGGATTTGAACCCACAAACTTCAGATTGAGAGGCAGCAGTCCATACCATTGGAATGACATAATTTCACACTTTTTAGTGGTTACGAAATTAACTATAAAGTTTCAATTTACCCAAAAAGAACTAAAATTTTAAAATCTAAAATTCCCACCCTGGATTTGAACCCGCAACCTTCAGATTAAGAGTCAGCAGTCCGTACCATTGGACTAAGCATAATTTCACACTTTTTAATGGTTACGAATTAGCTATAAAGTTTCAATTTACCCCAAAGAAAAAAAATTTTAAAATCTAAAATTCCCACTCTGGATTTGAACCAACAACCTTCAGATTGAGAGTCAGTAGTCCATACCATTGGACTAAGCACAAATTCACACTTATTAATGGTTACGAAATTAACTATAAAGTTTCAAATTTCCCAAAAAGAAATAACATTTTAAAATCTAGAATTCCCACCCTGGATTTGAACCAGCAACCTCCAGATTGATAGTCAGCAGTCCATACCATTGGACTAAGCATAATTTCACACTTTTTAGTGGTTACGAAATTAACTATTAAGTTTCAATTTACCCCAAAAGAATAAATTTTAAAATCTAAAAATGCCACACTGGATTTGAACCCGCAACCTTCAGATTTAGAGTCAGCAGTCCGTACCATTGGACTAAGAGTAATTTCACACTTTTAGTGGTTACGAAATTTACTATAAAGATTCAATTTCCCCAAAAAGAAATAAAACTTGAAAATCTAAAATTCCTACCCTGGATTTGAACCCGCAACCTTCAGATTTAGAGTCAGCAGTCCATACCATTGGACTAAGCATAATTTCACACTTTTTGCTGGTTACGAAATTCACTATCAAGTTTCAATTTACCCCAAAAGAATAAAATTCTACCCTGGATTTGAACCCGCAACCTTCAGATTTAGAGTCAGCAGTCCATACCATTGGACTGAGCATAATTTCACACTTTTTAGTGGTTACGAAATTCACTATAAAGTTTCAATTTTCCCAAAAGAAATAAAATTTTAAAATCTAAAATTCCCACTCTGGATTTGAACCCGCAACCTTCAGATTGAGAGTCAGTAGTCCATACCATTGGACTAAGCACAATTTCACACTTATTAATGGTAACGAAATTACCTATAAAGTTTCAAATTTCACAAAAAGAAATACATTTTAAAATCTAGAATTCCCACCCTGGATTTGAACCAGCAACCTTCAGATTGAGAGTCAGCAGTCCATACCATTGGACTAAGCATAATTTCACACTTTTTAGTGGTTACGAAATTAACTATTAAGTTTCAATTTACCCAAAAGAACTAAAATTTTAAAATCTAAAATTCCCACCCTGGATTTGAACCCGCAACCTTCAGATTAAGAGTCAGCAGTCCGTACCATTGGACTAAGCATAATTTCACACTTTTAGCGGTTACGAAATTAGCTATAAGTTTCAATTTACCCCAAAGAAATCAAATTTTAAAATCTAAAATTCCCACTCTGGATTTGAACCCGCAACCTTCAGATTTGAGTCAGTAGTCCATACCATTGGACTAAGCACAATTTCACACTTATTAATGGTTACGAAATTACCTATAAAGTTTCAAATTTCCCAAAAGAAATAACATTTTAAAATCTAGAATTCCCACCCTGGATTTGAACCAGCAACCTTCAGATTGAGAGTCAGCAGTCCATACCATTGGACTAAGCATAATTTCACACTTTTTAGTGGTTACGAAATTAACTAATAATGTTTCAATTTACCCCAAAAGAAATAAATTTTAAAATCTAAAATTCCCACTCTGGATTTGAACCCGCAACCTTCAGATTGAGAGTCAGCAGTCCGTACCATTGGACTAAGCGTAATTTCACACTTTTTAGTGGTTACGAAATTTACTATAAAGATTCAATTTCCCCAAAAGAAATAAAACTTGAAAATCTAAAATTCCTACCCTGGATTTGAACCCGCAACCTTCAGATTGAGAGTCAGTAGTCCATACCATTGGACTAAGCACAATTTCACACTTATTAATGGTAACGAAATTACCTATAAAGTTTCAAATTTCCCAAAAGAAATAACATTTTAAAATCTAGAATTCCCACTCTGGATTTGAACCCGCAACCTTCAGATTGAGAGGCAGCAGTCCATACCATTGGAATGGCATAATTTCACACTTTTTAGTGGTTACGAAATTAACTATAAAGTTTCAATTTACCCAAAAAGAACTAATTTTAAAATCTAAAATTCCCACCCTGGATTTGAACCCGCAACCTTCAGATTAAGAGTCAGCAGTCCGTACCATTGGACTAAGCATAATTTCACACTTTTTAGTGGTTACGAAATTAGCTATAAAGTTTCAATTTACCCAAAAGAAATAAAATTTTAAAATCTAAAATTCCCACTCTGGATTTGAACCCGCAACCTTCAGATTGAGAGTCAGTAGTCCATACCATTGGACTAAGCACAAATTTCACACTTATTAATGGTTACGAAATTACCTATAAAGTTTCAAATTTCCCAAAAAGAATAACATTTTTAAATCTAGAATTCCCACCCTGGATTTGAACCAGCAACCTCCAGATTGAGAGTCAGCAGTCCATACCATTGGACTAAGCATAATTTCACACTTTTTAGTGGTTACGAAATTAACTATAAAGTTTCAATTTACCCCAAAAGAAATAAATTTTAAAATCTAAAAATGCCACACTGGATTTGAACCCGCAACCTTCAGATTTAGAGTCAGCAGTGCAAACCATTGGACTAAGCGTAATTTCACACTTTTTAGTGGTTACGAAATTTACTATAAAGATTCAATTTCCCCAAAAGAAATAAAACTTGAAAATCTAAAATTCCTACCCTGGATTTGAACCCGCAACCTTCAGATTTAGAGTCAGCAGTCCATACCATTGGACTAAGCATAATTTCACACTTTTTAGTGGTTACGAAATTCACTATAAAGTTTCAATTTACCCCAAAAGAAATCAAATTTAAAATCTAAAATTCCCACTCTGGATTTGAACCCGCAACCTTCAGATTGAGAGTCAGTAGTCCATACCATTGGACTAAGCACAATTTCACACTTTTTAGTGGTTACGAAATTAACTATTAAGTTTCAATTTACCCAAAAAGAACTAAAATTTAAAATCTAGAATTCCCACCCTGGATTTGAACCCGCAACCTTCAGATTGAGAGTCAGTAGTCCATACCATTGGACTAAGCATAATTTCACACTTTTTAGTGGTTACGAAATTAACTATAAAGTTTCAATTTACCCCAAAGAAATAAATTTTAAAATCTAAAAATGCCACACTGGATTTGAACCCGCAACCTTCAGATTTAGAGTCAGCAGTGCAAACCATTGGACTAAGCGTAATTTCACACTTTTTAGTGGTTACGAAATTTACTATAAAGATTCAATTTCCCAAAAAGAAATAAAACTTGAAAATCTAAAATTCCTACCCTGGATTTGAACCCAACCTTCAGATTTAGAGTCAGCAGTCCATACCATTGGACTAAGCATAATTTCACACTTTTTAGTGGTTACGAAATTCACTATAAAGTTTCAATTTACCCCAAAAGAAATCAAATTTTAAAATCTAAAATTCCCACTCTGGATTTGAACCCGCACCTTCAGATTGAGAGTCAGTAGTCCATACCATTGGACGAAGCACAATTTCACACTTTTTAGTGGTTACGAAATTAACTATTAAGTTTCAATTTACCCAAAAAGAACTAAAATTTTAAAATCTGGAATTCCCACCCTGGATTTGAACCCGCAACCTTCAGATTGAGAGTCAGTAGTCCATACCATGGGACTGCGCATAATTTCACACTTTTTTAGTGGTTACGAAATTAACTATAAAGTTTCAATTTACCCAAAAAGAAATAAAATTTAAAAATCTTAAATTCCCACAAAAATTTGAACCCACAACCTTCGGATTTAGAGTCAGCAGTCCATACCATTGGACTGAGCATAATTTCACACACTTTTTAGTGGTTACGAAATTAGCTATAAAGTTTCAATTTACCCCAAAAGAAATAAATTTTAAAATCTAAAATTCCCACTATGGATTTGAACCCGCAACCTTCAGATTGAGAGTCAGTAGTCCATACCATTGGACTAAGCGTAATTTCACACTTATTAATGGTTACGAAATTATCTATAAAGTTTCAAATTTCCCAAAAAGAAATAACATTTTAAAATGTAGAATTCCCACCCTGGATTTGAACCAGCAACCTTCAGATTGAGAGTCAGCAGTCCATACCATTGGACTAAGCATAATTTCACACTTTTTAGTGGTTACGAAATTAACTATTAAGTTTCAATTTACCCCAAAAGAAATAAATTTTAAAATCTAAAATGCCAACCTGGATTTGAACCCGCAACCTTCAGATTTAGAGTCAGCAGTCCATACCATTGGACTGAGCATAATTTCACACTTTTTAGTGGTTACGAAATTCACTATAAAGTTTCAATTTATCCCAAAAGAAATAAATTTTAAAATCTAAAATTCCCACTCTGGATTTGAACCCGCAACCTTCAGATTGAGAGTCAGTAGTCCATACCATTGGACTAAGCACAATTTCACACTTATTAATGGTAACGAAATTACCTATAAAGTTTCAAATTTCACAAAAAGAAATAACATTTTAAAATCTAGAATTCCCACCCTGGATTTGAACCAGCAACCTTCAGATTGAGAGTCAGCAGTCCATACCATTGGACTAAGCATAATTTCACACTTTTTAGTGGTTACGAAATTAACTATTAAGTTTCAATTTACCCCAAAAAGAACTAAATTTTAAAATCTAAATTCCCCCCTGGATTTGAACCCGCAACCTTCAGATTAAGAGTCAGCAGTCCATACCATTGGACTAAACATAATTTCACACTTTTTAGCGGTTACGAAATTAGCTATAAGTTTCAATTTACCCCAAAAGAAATAAATTTTAAAATCTAAAATTCCCACTCTGGATTTGAACCCGCAACCTTCAGATTGAGAGTCAGTAGTCCATACCATTGGACTAAGCACAATTTCACACTTTTTAATGGTTACGAAATTACCTATAAAGTTTCAATTTCCCAAAAAGAAATAAATTTTAAAATCTAAATTCCCACCCTGGATTTGAACCAGCAACCTTCAGATTGAGAGTCAGCAGTCCATACCATTGGACTAAGCATAATTTCACACTTTTTAGTGGTTACGAAATTAACTAATAATGTTTCAATTTACCCAAAAGAAATAAATTTTAAAATCTAAAATTCCCACTCTGGATTTGAACCCGCAACCTTCAGATTGAGAGTCAGCAGTCCGTACCATTGGACTAAGCGTAATTTCACACTTTTTAGTGGTTACGAAATTTACTATAAAGATTCAATTTCCCAAAAAGAAATAAAACTTGAAAATCTAAAATTCCTACCCTGGATTTGAACCCGCAACCTTCAGATTGAGAGTCAGTAGTCCATACCATTGGACTAAGCACAATTTCACACTTATTAATGGTAACGAAATTACCTATAAAGTTTCAAATTTCCCAAAAAGAAATAACATTTAAAATCTAGAATTCCCACTCTGGATTTGAACCCGCAACCTTCAGATTGAGAGGCAGCAGTCCATACCATTGGAATGGCATAATTTCACACTTTTTAGTGGTTACGAAATTAACTATAAGTTTCAATTTACCCAAAAAGAACTAAAATTTTAAAATCTAAAATTCCCACCCTGGATTTGAACCCAACCTTCAGATTAAGAGTCAGCAGTCCGTACCATTGGACTAAGCATAATTTCACACTTTTTAGTGGTTACGAAATTAGCTATAAAGTTTCAATTTACCCAAAAGAAATAAAATTTTAAAATCTAAAATTCCCACTCTGGATTTGAACCCGCAACCTTCAGATTGAGAGTCAGTAGTCCATACCATTGGACTAAGCACAATTTCACACTTATTAATGGTTACGAAATTACCTATAAAGTTTCAAATTTCCAAAAAGAAATAACATTTTAAAATCTAGAATTCCCACCCTGGATTTGAACCAGCAACCTCCAGATTGAGAGTCAGCAGTCCATACCATTGGACTAAGCATAATTTCACACTTTTTAGTGGTTACGAATTAACTATAAAGTTTCAATTACCCCAAAAGAAATAAATTTTAAAATCTAAAATGCCACACTGGATTTGAACCCGCAACCTTCAGATTTAGAGTCAGCAGTGCAAACCATTGGACTAAGCGTAATTTCACACTTTTTAGTGGTTACGAAATTTACTATAAAGATTCAATTTCCCCAAAAAGAAATAAAATTTTAAAATCTTAAATTCCAACCTGGATTTGAACCCGCAACCTTCAGATTTAGAGTCAGCAGTCCATACCATTGGACTAAGCATAATTTCACACTTTTTAGTGGTTACGAAATTAACTATAAAGTTTCAATTTACCCCAAAAGAAATAAAATTTTAAAATCTAAAATTCCCACTCTGGATTTGAACCCGCAACCTTCAGATTGAGAGTCAGCAGTCCATACCATTGGATAAGGCATAATTACACACTTTTTAGTGGTTACGAAATTAACTATAAAGTTTCAATTTACCCAAAAGAACTAAAATTTTAAAATCTAAAATTCCCACCCTGGATTTGAACCCGCAACCTTCAGATTAAGAGTCAGCAGTCCGTACCATTGGACTGAGCATAATTTCACACTTTTAGTGGTTACGAAATTAACTATAAAGTTTCAATTTACCCCAAAAGAAATAATTTTAAAATCTTAAATTCCCACTCTGGATTTGAACCCGCAACCTTCAGATTGAGAGTCAGTAGTCCATACCATTGGACTAAGCACAATTTCACACTTATTAATGGTTACGAAATTACCTATAAAGTTTCAATTTTCCCAAAAAGAAATAACATTTTAAAATCTAAAATTCCCACGCTGGATTTGAACCCGCAACCTTCAGATTTAGAGTCAGCAGTCCATACCATTGGACTAAGCATAATTTCACACTTTTTAGTGGTTACGAAATTAACTATTAAGTTTCAATTTACCCCAAAAGAAATAAATTTTAAAATCTAAACATGCCACACTGGATTTGAACCCGCAACCTTTGGATTTAGAGTCAGCAGTCCGTACCATTGGACTGAGCATAATTTCACACTTTTTAGTGGTTACGAAATTAGCTATAAGTTTCAATTTACCCAAAGAAATAAAATTTTAAAATCTAAAATTCCACTCCTGGATTTGAACCCGCAACCTTCTGATTGAGAGTCAGCAGTCCAAACCATTGGACTGCGCATAATTTCACACTTTTTAGTGGTTACGAAATTAACTATTAAGTTTCAATTTACCCCAAAGAAATAAATTTAAAATCTAAAATGCCACACTGGATTTGAACCCGCAACCTTCAGATTTAGAGTCAGCAGTCCGTACCATTGGACTAAGCATAATTTCACACTTTTTAGTGGTTACGAATTTACTATAAAGTTTCAATTTACCCAAAAAGAAATTAAATTTGAAAATCTAAAATTCCCACCCTGGATTTGAACCCGCAACCTTCGGATTTAGAGTCAGCAGTCCATACCATTGGACTGAGCATAATTTCACACTTTTTAGTGGTTACGAAATTAACTATTAAGTTTCAATTTACCCCAAAAGAAATAAATTTTAAAATCTAAAAATGCCACAACTGGATTTGAACCCGCAACCTTCAGATTTAGAGTCAGTAGTCCATACCATTGGACTAAGCACAATTTCACACTGATTAATGGTTACGAAATTACCTATAAAGTTTCAATTTCCCAAAAGAACTAAGATTTTAAAATCTAAAATTCCTACCCTGGATTTGAACCGCAACCTTCAGATTAAGAGTCAGCAGTCGTACCATTGGACTGCGCATAATTTCACACTTTTAGTGGTTACGAAATTAACTATAAAGTTTCAATTTACCAAAAAGAAATAAATTTTAAAATCTAAATTCCCACCCTGGATTTGAACCCGCAACCTTCGGATTTAGAGTCAGCAGTCCATACCATTGGACTGAGCATAATTTCACACTTTTTAGTGGTTATGAAATTGGCTATAAAGTTTCAATTTACCCCAAAAGAAATAAAATTTAAAATCTAAATTCCCACCCTGGATTTGAACCCGCAACCTTCAGATTGAGAGTCAGCAGTCCATACCATTGGACTAAGCATAATTTCACACTTTTTAGTGGTTACGAAATTAACTATTAAGTTTCAATTTACCCCAAAAGAAATAAATTTTAAAATCTAAAAAATGCCACACTGGATTTGAACCCGCAACCTTCAGATTGAGAGTCAGTAGTCCATACCATTGGACTAAGCACAATTTCACACTTATTAATGGTTACGAAATTACTATAAAGTTTCAATTTCCCAAAAAGAAATAACATTTTAAAATCTAGAATTCCCACCCTGGATTTGAACCCGCAACCTTCAGATTGAGAGTCAGCAGTCCATACCATTGGACTGCGCATAATTTCACACTTTTTAGTGGTTACGAAATTAACTATTAAGTTTCAATTTACCCCAAA